>NW_024113777.1:0-51913 GCF_003073215.2 Triticum urartu
GAGGTAAGTATTTAAAATATAGGAAAAATATTACCGCATAGACAGTAGCCCCTGATGCTCTGTTTGGTGTTCACAAAGAAAAGCCGAATAGAGGATCAATAATATCTGCACGAGACTAATATAAGTATGCATGTATGCGTATGCAGGCTTCGCTGCTGACCTCTGTCGCACTGACTGCGGAGGTAGCCGCACTGAAGCAGGACCTCGAGCGGTCCGAGAAAGAGATCGGCCTTGCCAAGAGGCAGCTCGAGGAGAACAAAGGTAAGTAATACCTTGTCTATATAAAGAAAGAAAATGTGGTTGCGAACTGACAAGATCATCATGAATGTGCCAGGGGCCACGACCGAAGTGGTGACCCTGAAGCAAGCGCTGTCTGAGGCCGAAAACAAAGCGGCCAAGGAGCGCACCGAGCGGGAAAAACAAGAGGCACGGGTGGGCGAGGTGCAGCAAGAGCTCGAGGCTCTCGTGAAGAAGCACGAGGCTTTGGAGCTTGACTCGAAGACGCGAGAGTCCGAGCTTGCCGTGGCCCTCAAGAGCACAAAGCATGCCAAGGCTAAAGCCCAAAAGGCCCTCCAGGAAATTGAGGTGATGAGGAAGATAGCGACGGGTAAGGCACTTAATGTGCAAAGAAAGCATGTGAAAGTAAATTACTTGTTACTTACCCGAGTCCGGAGCTCTCCAGGAGCATTCGCAGATTTACCCTACAGCGTGTCGGATGCCGCGAAATATTACTAGGCCGAGGAGGGAAGCTCGACGGAGAAGCTGTTCTGGTCTCAGTATACTGGGACCGAACATTCGATGCCTATGAGAGACCAGCTGAAGCAACTGGTCGAGCTGCGCAAGGTGGCCGAACAGGCCATGAGGGGCCTTATAGTCCGGATGTGGCCTGGCGACTCCCTTCCCAATAGCTACTTCGGTCTGGTGAGGCGGCTTGTGGATGCCTGCCCACGGCTGGAGGCCATAAAGCGGTGCATCTGCGTCGAAGGTGCACGCCGGGCTTTGCCCGTGCGAAGGTGCACTGGGCCAAGGTGGGCGCCGAGAAGCTGGTGAAGGAGGGGCCACCGCAGGGCAAGGAGCATCGCCACCCTTAGATGTATTATGAGGGTGTACTAAAGGGTTCCCGTCTTGTGGCGGACGAGTGTGCGAAGGATGTAATTTTTGAATAAACTTGCTCGTGTGATCCTGTATTATGAAAACTTGTTCATACGCGCTATGGAACTCTTGTTTGAATTTAAAATATTACCTTCTGTGCAGCTGTTTGTTAAATCTCAAAGATGGACAATCGTCGGCTTCTGCCCCCATGCCATGAGTGCTGGGGTGTTCGGGATAAATCTGAGCACTCTTTTTCCCATTGTTGGGTCCTTCGAGGGAGGTGCTCAGCACAACGAACAAGGCAATCGCACTATAATGCTTTATCACTCTCACTTAGCCATAGAAGCCTACAATTTTAAATTTTGGCGAAGCCCCTAGTATTCAAAAGACCGAATTCGGGGCGCTATACACGCCTTAAGCCGGACAAAGCCGACTCCTCGCTCGAAGCGGCATAAGTCTTTAGGGACTCGAGACCTCTCGAACAGCGACCATCTCTCGCCTTATCATGACATTCAGTTTTAGCTTTCTCTACTGAGGTGCTTAGACCAGATGAACCGGGGCACAATCTCAGTAGTTCTCCCAGTGCTACCTTAGCTGATATAGCGGAACGTAAGGTACCAAAACATGGGAGCCGGGCAAACCCAACTATTGACCCAAGACATGATTCGGAGCTGATACATATAATGCTATAAGTTCGGGGTGTCGCACTGTCGAAAGTGTTCGGACTTCTCACGCCGTATTATGGGGTACGCTTAAGCCCCTGGCGTATTGGACGTACCAGAGTGTACGGGTGCTGAATGTCATGAATGAACATATATATAAAAAAATAAAGAATAGAGAATGCGGTAATAGTCAAGTGCTATGCATTGTTTATTCAAAAAGGTGTGTCGAAGCAGAATGATACAAGTAGTGCGATAAGAAAAAAGTAGGACTATTTGACATGTCCCCTCCAAGGGCAAGCTGAGGAATATTATTTAAAGTAAGTATTTCACTCATTATCGGAGACCACCTGGGAGTTCTATGGTGCAACGTGGCTTTTTGCCTCCTTGGTTGTTGCATCGTGTGTCCAGCAATCGTACCGTCGGACAGGGTTTCCAGAGATTAAAGTCCTGGAAGAGGGAAAAGTAACAAAGCGGGAAGCCCCTAGTGCGGTTGAGCCGCGTCTTGGGGCGTGCCATAGTCATGCCCCCTCCCCACATGTGCCCATGGTATTTCCAATGCGTAATTATGTACGCGTGGCAGAGATTTCGCTGTTTGGCTGGGACTGGGGTGGGGGCCGCATTGCTATGCGAGCTTGGAACATGCCAGGCGGTCTTGTTGCCGATTACTCCAGGCGCGCTTGAAGGTGTTCGGGTCTTTAATCGCCGAACTGGTGGATTGCCTTAAGAGACTGCTTTGCGCTTCTACTGCGAGGGCCGCAGTGTGCTCCTCCGTGGGATAGAGCGCTCTGCGTTTCCATTGACTGTGATGACCCCTCGAGGTCCTGGCATCTTGAGCTTGAGATATGCATAGTGCGGTACCACGTTGAATCTCGCAAATGCGATTCGCCCGAGCAGTGCATGATAGCCGCTACGGAACGAGACTATCTCGAAGATTAACTCCTCGTTTCGGAAGTTATCCGGGGATCCGAAGACCACTTCCAGTGTGACTGAGCCTGTGCAATGGGCCTCTACACCTGGTATGACGCGTTTAAAGGTTGTTTTTGTGGGTTTGATCCTTGAGGGGTCTATACCAATTTTGCGCACTGTGTCATGATAAAGCAGGTCCAGGCTACTGCCGCCATCCATGAGGACTCGAGTGAGGTGAAATCTATCGATGATTGGGTCTAGGACTAGTGCGGCGAATCCGCCATGACAGATACTAGTGGGGTGGTCCCTGCGATCGAAGGTGATCGGACAGGAGGACCATGGGTTGAACTTTGGGGCGATTGGCTCCAATGCATATACGTCCCTGAGCGCACGCTTCCGCTCCCTCTTGGAGATGTGGGTTGCGTATATCATGTTCACCGTCCGCACTTGTGGGGGGAACCTCTTCTGTCCTCCGGTGTTCGGCTGCCGGGGCTCCTCCTCGTCATCGCTATGTGACCCTTATCTTTGTTTTTGGCATTTAACTTGCCGGCCTGCTTGAACACCCAACAATCCCTGTTGGTGTGGTTGGCTGGCTGGTCGGGGTTGCTGTGTATTTGACACGAGCGATCGAGTATACGGTCCAAACTGGACGGGCCCAGAGTGCTTCTTTTGAATGGCTTTTTCCGCTGACCGGGTTTAGAGCCTTTGAATCCGGCATTGACTGTCGTATCCTCTGTATTGTCACTGTTAATGTGGCGCTTATGTTTGTTGGGACGTGACCTGACGTTGCCGTCCTTGGTATCCGAAGTACCATGGTTCTTTGATATGTTATTGCTGTGAGCCAACCAGCTGTCCTCTCCCGCACAGAAGCGGGTCATGAGTGTCGTGAGGGCTGCCATAGATTTCGGCTTTTCCTGGCCAAGGTGCCGGGCAAGCCATTCGTCGCGGATGTTGTGCTCGAAAGCTGCTAGGGCCTCTGCATCCGGACAGTCGATGATTTGATTTTTCTTTGTTAGGAACCGTGTCCAGAATTGCCTGGCCGATTCCTCTGGCTGCTGAATTATGTGGCTCAAGTCATCGGCATCTGGTGGTCACACATAAGTGCCCTGAAAGTTATCGAGGAACGCGGCTTCCAGATATTCCCAACAGCCAATGGACTCTGCTGGCAAGCTGTTGAGCCAATGTCGAGCTGGTCCTTTGAGTTTGAGTGGGAGGTATTTGATGGCGTGTAGGTCATCACCACGGGCCATGTGGATGTGCAGGAGGAAATCCTTGATCCATACCGCAGGATCTGTTGTGCCGTCATATGATTCTATATTTACGGGTTTGAAACCCTCTCGGATTTGATGATCCATTACTTCGTCTGTGAAGCATAAGGGGTGTGCGGCGCCTCTGTACTAGGCTATATCGTGACGCAGCTCAAATGAGTCTTGCCCGCTGTGTTCGGCCCGACCGGACTTACTTTTACTGTATCCGGCGTGACGATTATTGTCTCGCATAATGGCGCGCCCTCATGATCCGTAGATCGATCTTGTGTGTTTTGCTTTGTCCTCCAATACGTCTCGCAGGTCTGGCGTATTTCCCCATGCCTTTTTATTTGAATAGCGTCGGGGTGCGGGCTGGGCTTTTGGCTGGAATGCCTCCCTGTCGCAGCCATGAGTTGGCCGATCAGCCGCGTCATACGCTGGAGATGTAGGTTTCAGTGCTTCCTCCTCCAGTCGGGGTAGCAACCTGCACTTTGGGTAACTCTTGGAGGGGCGTTCGAGTTTATATTCCTCGGCCGCCAGGACTTCAGTCCATCTGTCAGCTAGCAAATCTTGATCAGCTTGAAGCTGCCACTGCTTTTTCTTAAGGCTATTTGCCCTGGCTATAAGCCGGCGCTTGAAGCGCTCTTGTTCGACGGGATCCTCTGGCACGACGAATTTGTCATCGTCGAGGCTTGCCTCATCTTCGGAGGCAGGCATGTAATTATCATCCTCCGCCTCCCCATCTGCCGCTCTCTTAGGAGGGCTGGCTTCTCCAACCTCTTGCTCTATATCTTGCTGTAGGGGATTGTTGTTGTCTTCGGCGCTGTCCGGAGTGCAATTATCTCCGGTGCCGGTATCACCGCTTTTGCCTTGGCGGGACTTAGAGCGGTGCTGCTGACGCCGGCACTTGGGTTGCTTCTTGGATGGGTCATCCTCCGCCGTCCCCTCGCCATTGCCTTCTTTGGGTGTGTCCACCATGTATATCTCATATGATGAGGTGGCTGTCCAGTGCCCTGTGGGCAGTGGTTCCTCTTTGCCTCACGCATCGTCGTCCATACCGTCGATGTCTTCGGAGTCGAAGTCGAGCATGTCGGTTAAGTCATCGATAGTGGCTACTAAGTGGGTGGTGGGAGGGCGGCGAATTTCTTCGTCATCCGCATCCCAATCCTGCCGGACGTAGTTCGGCCAGGACTCTCCTGACAAGGAGAGGGACCTTAATGAGTTCAGTATGTCGCCAAAGGGCGAGTGCTGAAAAATATCCGCGGAGGTAAACTCCATGATCGGCGCCCAATCAGATTCGACAGGAACGGGCGCAGGGTACGAAGTCCGTGGCAGGAGAAGGATCCGGCTGTTTGGCAACACGGCCCTCGTGAAGGGTAAGGTCGATATTTGCCTCGATCGCCGCAGAGGATACGACCTCTGTGGCGGGGGCTATCCACCCGTCCATGGATGGCGCAACTTGCTCCAAATTGAGGGTCGGAGTGGCTGCCGGTGCTATTTCTTGAACACTATCCGATGGTAGAGCTAAATCGTACCCATTCTGACCGCGTGGCGCACAAGGCAGGGGCTCGAATCCGTCGAAGATCAAGTCTCCACGGATATCGGCCATGTATTTTAAGCTTCCAAACCTGACCTGGTGGCCAGGGGCGTAACTTTTGATCTGCATCAGATGGCCAAGCGAGTTGCCCCACAGTGCGAAGCCGCTGAACACAAAGATCGGTCCGGGGAGAAAAGTCTCACCCTGCACTGCATCACTTTCGATGATCGTAGGAGCCATCAAGCCTAACGGCGACGGCACAGAGGAACTCTCAATGAAAGCACCAATGTCGGTGTCAAAACCGGTGGATCTCGGGTAGGGGGTCCCCAACTGTGTGTCTAAGGCGGATGGTAACAGGAGGCAGGGGACACGATGTTTTACCCAGGTTCGGGCCTCTTGATGGAGGTAAAACCCTACGCCCTGCTTGATTATTCTTGATAATATGAGTAGTACAAGAGTTGATCTACCATGAGATCAGAGAGGCTAAACCCTAGAAGCTAGCATATGGTATGATTGTATGTTGTCCTACGGACTAAAACCCTCCGGTTTATATAGACACCGGAGGAGGCTAGGGTTACACAAGGTCGGTTACAAAGGAGGAGATATGCATATCTGTATTGCCTAGCTTGGCTTCCACGTCAAGTAGAGTCCCATCCGGACACGGGACGAAGTCTTCAATCTTGTATCTTCATAGTCCAACAGTCCGGCCAAAGGATATAGTCTGGCTGTCCGGAGACCCCCTAATCCAGGACTCCCTCAACCGGGATTACCTTGGGCTTTAGATAGGAGAAACAGCAGGACCTCCTCCATCTTCTAATTCAACATTCTTACTTCCTCCAATTCTTGGGTTGCTTGCATAATGCGTGTCGCTTATTCCGTAGTTTCCAGCCTCAAGATAAAGATTACCTCATTCATGGAAGCCACACCATATCTTTCTGCCTCTAGTAGAGCCTCAAGCACTCTAACATCTGTGCTCAGACTACTCTCCGGCGGTGTTGCCCCTGAACTGCTACCATCTGGTAACATGGATGGCGCACTGCTTCCACAAATAGATTTTGGGGTTGTACATTGTGTCCTAGTGTGAACGGCATCCTGAAAGGTTTCCGCTGGACATCAGTAAGAGATAGTTATCATATGATCCAGGCAGTAAGCTTACATGGTAAACGATGGACGAATTATTGCCGAGCATGGCAAACTATATTTAAATGGTTCGAAGCAGCATCAGCCGAAAAGAAATTAAAATGGTAAGATGAAACTAGGGATGTAAGTGGCAAATAAACGACATCCGCCAGTCCCATCTAGTTAGTTTTTGCTACCTCCCTAGTTCATTTTTCTCAAAAAACAAAAACTCTTTTGAACTATCATACCACTAGTGGACTTTAATCGGGATTAAACAGGACCCAGTTGACATCCCTAGTTGAAAGGGAGTGTACAACCGCTATATTTAAGTTGCCAAGGCATCTAAGCAGTTGAAATAATCTGAGAAAGCACTTAACAGTGTGGCCTCATATAAACTACGAAGACGGTCTTGTGATGAAGTTGAGAGGAAAAGTTAAGGACTCAAATGAAATAGGCATGCATTTCTTTACGATAGTACAACAGGCACTGCTGACATATTGGCCAACTCAGGTATAGCGTAACAACAAATAAGCATTCGAATCAAGCAATACAGCAAAGCAGACAACGGAACTATTTGTAATTCGGTAGGATTACACGTTGAGGGCACAAGCCAAGAAAGCAGCCCACTCGCATCACACTTCACATGTACTAAAACACACTGGCTTACCATATGTTGTTGTGAAGCCTAGCTGCTGTTGCAATGTTCTTTGAAGATATGGTCAGCATCCCATGGTTGCAAATCTAGTTGTTATAGTTTATTCTGCACCATCTATTTAGGTAAAATTAATTTTAATCGCATGCACTGGTCCAAATTTATCATCAATGGTTCATCTAAACTAATGAAAGAAGGGTGTGTGCATACATGACAATATATCTGCTTCCCTCTATTTTTATGCTTGTTCGAGGTGCCAGCCCCAAAAGAACAAATATTTTGCTTGATGGGGTTGGCATCTCCATAATTAATAGAAGCATCAAATTAGTCATGCAACTTGGGAAGATCAAGAACACATAAACAAGTAATGAACAGAGGCTCGGAGCAGTGATGTAATAGCTAGCATCAGAAAATGTAGGGTAAAACGAACAAAAAGCAGCGGAACCACATCCTAGTTTGCTGATGTGTAATTAAGCATAGAGAACATTAAGCAGTCTGATGGAACCAACAGGTGGCATCAGAACAAAACTAAAGCATATTAACTATATGTGCACTGGTATGTAATTTAGCACATGTAACATGTTCACTACCAGAAGTATGGCCCTACAGGTGCAAGCAGAATAACGCGTCTCATGAAAAACTGAATGATGCCCTGAAGAAATTCAAAGGTGCGCTGCTTATGCTAGGAAAGTGAACGTAGGCGCCGGCCGTTGGATAATAGTACCTGATTCTCGACGACGTATGGGTATCGTTGTCATACTTGATAGCTAAGGATCATCGATGGTCCTCATGTTGCGGTTGAGTTTGGGCCGGCTGTCGCCGTCGCTGAAGCGGCTCCGGTGCTACGGTTGCGGCGCCTGTCGACATACAAGAAAGCTCATTAGTGGTAAGTGAACAGTTGCACGATAAAGAGAAAAACCGAAGGAGTACAAATCGAAATAACCTGATGAGGTTGCGGCATCGGTAAAGCAGGGCCGGTGGAGTTGAATATGGCGTCCGTGGAGCGGGTCCGGTGCAGTGGACGAAGGCTTCGGTGGGTGCGTTGTACAGTGCTTTCGGTGAGGCAGATCTGTTGCGGCGGACGAGGGCTTGTATGAAGGTCCAGCGAAGGGGCAGACGAGGGAGTCAGTGAAGGGCCTACGCTATGGTGGACGAGGGCGCTGGTTAAGCAGATCCGGTGCGGTGGACCATGATGGCGGTCAAGGAGATCTGAAGCGGCTCCGGTGAAGTGGTGAGTTGGCAGTTGGGGGTTCCAAGGTGCGGAAGGTAGATCCGGCGGGGTGCGGGGTCCACCGCTGCAGCGGAGGACTAGATTCGGCGGCTTGCTGTGGTTGGGGGGTCGGGGAGGGGAAGGGGAGGGGCTCTGGGAAGAATGTTGGGGGCAAAGAGGGGAAAATAATGGAGTTACCAAAGCAGCCCTTTTCCGTTCATGTGGCAGGGGTAAAACAGGAATATCGCAGGGCTAAACATTCGGGCGCATGATATTTCGATGTGAGCGGGAAGTTTGAAAGCTTTTGGCGCCTAAAATTATAAGTACTCTGCTCTCGTACGACCGACTATGATATCATGGCCGACAATTTGTTTGTTTTGCACGCAAAAAAATGTGCAAGTTTTGAAAATCAATGTCTCCAACTCGAAACTTAGATTGTCCATTCAATTCAAATATGGATCATTGAGCTACTACAAGCAAATACCATCATATGGTCCAATTCAAATGAAATTCCAAATGTGTTTATCCTAAATATGATGACAAAAGCAAAAATGTGTATGTGTATGAATAAAGTGGATGATTATAAAGTTTGAACATGCCCGTATCTGTATATCTCTAGGTTTGATATATGAATTTGAAATCACGAAATACTGGCTTAAAAAATGTACCTCCGTTTAAATGAATTACAAAAGCTAATGATGGAGTCGAATTCCAAAATTCCAATCTTAGGTTTGTAATTCTGGTACATCAAGGTATCTCACGCATGTTCAAAAGTATCGTTATCTCATAGTACAAACTGTGGAACAAATTGATCAACCCTGAGTGCACAATATCTCAATTACGCTAAAGTCCCTCAAGTATAGACACCTCACTCTTTATCTGAAGTCAACCCCCCCCACCATCACACACACACAAACATAGAGAAGTTGTTCTCTCCCCCAAACACCAACACACGAGCACATTAACACCCCTCTCTCTTGTAAAGTCCGGACCCCAACATAGGTCTCTATCACTTTTTCTCCCAGGCATGCACACATCTCTTCCCTCACTCTCTGGGTCTCCCTCTATCTCTCTTACCCAAGCACACGCACTATGTAGAGTGTATATTTCCCATACACACAAACCGTCGCCCCCAAATGTCTATCTCCCTAGTTATGTGGTTCTCGCGCACTCACCTCACACACCACTCCCACTACAAACAAGCACACTTTGTCTCCTTGTGCACCAATCTCCTCTTTCAATCTCTCCCACATGCTGACCCGCCCCAGCTCCTTCCCTGTATACATATATGTCGTGAGTCTTTGCATAGCTCCCTAATGTATAATCATTCTCGATTTTGCACATTGTTCTCTACACCATCTATTCTAGGTCTCTCATGAAGTCCCTATCACACACACGATGACTCGCTTCCCTTGCGTCTTCGTTCATAGGCCAATTTCGTACAACATCAACATTGTCTCCCTATATATACGCCATTTATGGACACAAACGACCCCTCTCGCCCCCTCTCTTCCTCTCTCTCTCTCTCTCTCTCTCTCCGTCGCTAGCTCTCTCTTTCTCTCGCTCTCACACCCCTCTCCCAGACACACACACTCGATGTCTCTTCCAAATAGTCTGCTCCCCCCGCCCGCACCCGTCCTATCTCGCTACTACACATGTCACACCATTCCCCCTTCCCTTATACTAGGTTTACATCATCAGTGGTCTCTCTACTCCACATACACTCTCTCCCTCTCACACACAAACGCGTGCACAAACACACACAGACACGCACAAACACCCATTTATCTGGATCCTCATCTCTCCTCATGCCTGCATGTGCATCTCACACACTCACTCTCTAATTATGTATATGTGTCTCCATGTTACACACCACAAAGCCCCATGCACATGTCTCTCTCTATCCTCCACACACATAGACACAAAGAATCTGTTATCATTGCCTCAGTCTCTAACATATCACACACGCACTCTCTCTCTCTCTCTCTCTCTCTCTCTCTCTCTCGCAAACACGCTCAAGAAGGGTTTCCCCGTGAATAACTTACCGTCTATTCATCAACAGTCGTGGCAGTACGACGAACACGAGACGTGAAAAAGAATAAATCTACACGTGCTTAGACCACCTAGTATGACTACTAGGACTAAAGCAAGCCAAAAAGCGCGCCGCCGTCACCCCCTCCTTATCGGCGACGGGAAAATCTTTGTTTTACACAGTCGAGAAGTCGTTGTGCTAAGGCCCCACATGTTGAGGCGTTGAATAGAATGTAGATTCTATTTTACGGAAGCAAGTAACGATAATACGTTTGGATCTCCATACTTATATTTCTTCTCTTATAAAAACCCGAGTTGGTGATGATGGTACGTGTGCCATCTTGCAATATAGACCGTCCGATCTATATTTGACGGATGGAAATTAAACTAAAAGATACCCGCACCCCTCTCCACATTTGCAGAAAAGGCCTTCCCTCGTTCATCCTTATCTCCAACAAACCTCATTGTTGAGCAATTAAGAAAGGACGCCTCTGGAACAAACTGGCCTGGTGGCCGCTGCCGGCGTCGTCAATCCCCATGCCTCCGCTCAGTCCAACCACAAACCACCACCACACCCCACTCCTCTTCACCTTATCTCATATTTCTTGAGATATCATTAGTTTTTACAGATAGGATTACTCTCGCAAGGGTCAATCACAACAAGTGTTTTATAAAAAATGCATCTTGATGTTCCTTGCAATGCACAGATCTTGCTAGTACTCCTACACAAGACTAAGTTGGTGATGCTGGTGTGTCTGCCATCCGTCGTTTCTGACCATTAGATCTACATCTAACGATTGTGAGGTAAGTTGTTGCCTTTTCTCACCAACATCCCACTTGTCTACCAATTTGAAGAAAAACCCATAATTAGTATCTTAAAACCAACCACATCCCTCCCTGACCTCACCAAAATAGCCCAAGGAATATATTATAATTGAAACATAATATATCCCTAGTGACATATGTATATCAAAATTAGTGTCTTTTGTACCAAGTTTATGAATAAGTATTAATCTAATTATGATTCGTTGCAACAGACATGAACATTGCTAGTATTTCCAACCATGCATTTTTTTCCTAGTATTCCATAGTTACGAGTTTTCCATCAAGATATTAGTCACTCATGGTTGATATTTACTTTCAATCATGTACACATATGCACTATGTACCTAGCCTTGCTTATTGGCTTCCAAAGCTTAACTTTCACTCCTACTTACAATATGTAGAGTATTTAACAAAAAACTACCACTTTCAACCAGCCCTAGGAAGAATCTATTGTACAAAAAATAGCAAAACATACCCAAAATTTCTTAATCCATGCCAAAAACTACCTAGTACTCCTACCGATTGGGTTCGTTTAAACCCATTTATGACAGGGTTGGCCCACACGTCCGTGTTGACGAGGCAGCTTAAAACAACACATTTTGTTTGACCGTTGACACAAGGGACCCACATCTGACCTTCTATCCTGTTATTCCCCCCTCAAATCATTACTTTTCCTAAACATTACTTCAAACAGTACTGATGCGTGTTCGTCGGTGGCGCCGGTGATGAGCGAGTTGGCCGCCGCTCCGCCGGACGGGCCGGACGCCACGCTGGCCTCCGCACGGGTTGGCAGGCTGGCCCGAGCGTGACTCACGAGCGAGCAAGCCGCCACGCTGGCCTTCGCTCGAGCTAGATGGCCGGCCTTAGCGTGGCGTGCACGAGCAAGCAGCCGCGTTGCCGTGCCAATCTAGCTAGCAAACCTTGCAGACAAGCACCTGCACGGAGCTATCTTGGCTAGCTAGCGGCCGCGAGCGCCGGACGGAGCTGGCATCCGGGCTGCCGCAACATGGGCTCCGCATCGCCGGCGGTTTTGACCTCGCCTTTTGCCGGCGGCGGTAGCTGCGTCCGGCCCATGGGCGAGGATAACTAGGTGGACGGGCCGGAGGTAGGAGGTCACTCGAGGATTTTTGTTGGTAAGAGCATGTACAATGGTTGATAAGGTAGTCTTATCTAAAGTCTGCCATGTATGCAAGTGGTAGTAGTTTCTTGGCATTTTAGTGGTTTCTTGCATTATTAGAGCAAGTACAATAGAGCTGACTCAGCGGGCTATAAGAAATAAACTAGTATATTTCTGCTTAATTAGTTGGAGAAAAGAGAAGAGGAGAGAGAAGGTAAGTAGGCTCTTCGTGAAGAGCCAGCTCTAGCACGTGCTCCTAGGCACTTTGTGAGAATGAGAAGTGTGGCACATAATAAAAAAGTAGTACATTCTTTTGATCTATTATTGTACATGTTGGCTATAAGATGGGCTGTAGATGACATGGCACTGGCTTATAGCTAGCAACTGGCTATACTATTAACCATGCTATTAGGGGTTTCTTGTAAGGAACAATACGTACTACTAGCGACAAAAGGCGATTCTAGGTTGCGTTGTACTCCAACGAGTACTACTAGTGGTCCCGAGAGTGTATACCTCGTTTTGTGGGTTTGATCCCGGCCGAACGGACGGCGGCCTTTTAAAAAATAGTACTACTACACTTCACTGCGAGCCAATATTTTACACGGGTAGTTTGAGTTTTGAAGTCAAACGGACATGCGGCCCCACAATCTGGGTGCACTGGACAGCCTAGCCATGTGAACGGGTTTTTTCCTTCCCAGCATCCCGTGGCTCGCGTGCTCGCCCTACTCGCTTGCAGCTTCCTCATCAACTAGTAGCATATTTAAACTAGCGCCTCCCAATTAAGCTCGAGGAGCCGGAAAAGCATGGCGGGGCATTGGGAACTGTGCAATATGGCTATGTACGTAAAGTGCTCTACTACTACTCTGTAGCTTGTGGCATTGCACGCATGGACTTCACTCCATTATCGGCTCTACTATAAAAGAAATTCCTCTTGACGTGTTTTTTTTCTCGAAACGGAGGGAAAAGCTTTGCTTCATCTCATTCATAAATAAGGAACTACTAACAAAGTTCGACGAGATCCATTACACCTCCACAAATGGAAGCGAAAAGCCTGGTCTCGCTGTATCAAATAACTCAAATATTCTGCCCCCGCAGTAACTGTCGCTGATAAACAAGCTGCTAGTGTGTGCGTCAGAGGAGCGGCTGAGTAGGCCAGCTACGTGAGAGGAGCGGCTGAATAGAGCACCGAGAGTACCCACTAGGCCACTACGCAGGTGTACTCCCCCTGCATTGATAGTACAATGATGGTTCTAGAGATCAATAGTACCCTCCACTTCCAACTGTAGCTCCTTGGCCCTAAGATTCAAGAGTTCAAACCTGGTGCACTATACCAGACTAGACTAGAAGTACAGTACATCGCACTACTAGTTGAGAAAAGTAGTACTACTACTGCTACAGTACGAGTACATACTCCTCTGTCACATAATGTAAGACGTTTTTTGACACTAGTTGGCGTGTACAAAAAATGGCAAAAACATACCCAAAATTTCTTAATCCACACCAAAAACTACTATCTAGTGCCAAAAATTTCTTACTAGTGCTATTATTTATAGTATAATGAAATCCCATAATGTTCCATAATGCTAGTACTAGTAGTAAATAAGAGCCTCACCCCTTCGCTGAGGAACGATCTACAGATGGAAGGGACGAGGCCCTGCGGTTACTACGCTCGTATCTCCTCCTCGCCAGTTCCCCTCCCCTCGAAGAGAAGGCAGTTCGTCGCTGATCCCATGGATTCGCTAGGCGGTTCTCCTCCTCGTCGGGGCTGGGAGACCTTGGACGACGATCCTCTAGGAGAAATCGCACGCCGCTCCGACGTCCTCACCGCTGCAAGACTCGGTGCTTCCTACACCAACTTTTTCAAGACACTGCCTAAAAAGGCTTGGGAGAAGGCCATGCTTGTTGGTCTTCCATGCGTCCTCGAGGAGAAGGTTCTTCTATGGGACAATCCTTCGAACAGTCCACCCCTCCCTGGCCATGGTTGCACATTGACTCCGCTAGAGTTGCCGACATTGAGAGGTAGTCGGATTTTGTCCGATGAGCAGGTCAGTAATGGAGTTTGATCATGTAGTACTTCGTTATTCCATTTCCATCCTCTAATTTCTCCACTGCCCACCGTCTTATATATAGGTCTGGGTCGGTGCCAACGAAGATTGGCTTGCATACCTCCGGCCGGATACCACCATCATTTTGCACAACATCCACAACAGTGCCGTTCCGGTAGACCCCTTCTCCACCATTGGGATCAGCCTTCCGGACTGGCTGGGCTTGAATATGTATGATGATTCCTACATGAGATTGAAGAATATAGCAATTGTGGACCCGCCGACAAAGCGACGTGGCTACGACGATTACTATCTCATCACGGTTTTCGACATAAGGATTGCCATCAATGCAAGAGGCAGTAACGGCAGAGGCTGGCGCATGTTGGCGGCGGCAGATTTGTGCCCCTACACTATCGAAGACACCGTGCGCCATCTAGGCCGCTTCTTCGCGGTGACAAGCCAGGGGACTTGTTTCATCTGGTTTCCATCCTACGGTACGGGAGATTACAAACAGAATGCACAAACTATCATTTGCATCCCTAACAGTACTCCATTATTTTGCAGGGACCAATCATCCCCCGATCAAAATAAGATCGTCGATCCTGGATGTGCATTTGCATCCGCGATTCGGTCTAACCTAGAACCTTGTAGCTGACTTTGGCATATTGGGATCAACTATCTTAGCAGTCGTTACCCATGGAACCACTGATGTGCAACATGGTCACACAATCTACCATGACCGAACCGTCACCATCTACCCAGGTATTCCATTTTTTAACCCTCTCGCCTTCTCTTTCATTATTGTACTAGTAGTATACTTTGTAGTACTAGTAGGAGTACTTTTTACCTTGGAGGACGCGTATAGCTAGCTAGGCCCTTGAAGACTTGAACCCACTAGCTGCCAACACTTTTGTTTTTCCATGTCTTACTATCTCATCCATGTAGCCAAGAGTGGCTACATATAATAAGCCGGTTATTGTACTTCCTCTATACCGGATTAGTACTATTATTATGCATGGACCTTGCACAGTATTACTGACCGCCATATTTGAGCACAACATTATTATGCATGGACCTTGACTATGTACGTCACAATGTGTCCAGATCTGGGATGCCGCGTGTACCAGATGAACGACGCCGAGTTCGACCCCCGTGATGCTACGTGGGTGCCGAGGAACACTCTTGGAGAGTACTCGCTTTTCATCGGGGACAACTACCCCATTGTGAAGCGGATGCCACCTTCCGTGCACGACACGGAAGGCCTTCCGTTCATGAAGCATGGTTGTGTCTTCAGTGCGCACCGCTGGATGAATGACATGCTGGGACACGCTATCCCTGATTTATGCCGCTTCAGCTTGGATGAGTCTCCGTCGTGTGGAACCGGACTAGAAAGCTGCGACAATGATTCCCATTGCCCACCGCTATGGATCGTGCCATCCATGAAGAACACCTGGGACTAGAACCTGGAGGAGGACATGTAGCCCATCTATAATGTGTAAGTGGAGTATGGTAATTGTGAATGGTAGCGCTGTGAATATATGTAGATTAGTCATGCACAAATTTATCACATGAATTGGAGATGAACTTGTGTGGCATACTGGCATTTGTCCTTTAGAATTTATTACTAGTAAATGTGTTATGTGTACGTGCAACTTGTGTGGTTGTTGCACGGGCTCCAACACGCTCTTTGAGAAAAAAAGGTGGCACAGCTTTGGATATACGTGACGTGGCGGCATCATACAGTAGCATCGTTCGCTATAGTTGTAGTAAACTCCTACTAGGACGACAACTCCAATAAAACCTTGTGCTTGGCTCTTTGCGTCTTTGGGAGGTTCAATAGTTCTTACTCGTGTGAACCTTGCACTTGGCTCTTCGCCTCTTCGGAAGGTCCAACAATGATGATACTACAGTACAATATGCTTCTGGCAATCTGACACCGATTGAACTGCTGCACGTCCACCGCGAGGGCGAGGGCGAGGGAGAGGGTGCTATAGTCAAAACCCTCTCCTCGTCCTGTGAACCACTGCGCGCGTGGGCGAGGGAGAGGCGTAGTAAGCAAGCTTCTCCTCGTTCGGCGATTTGACGGGTCACATCAAAGCAGTACTAGTACTAGTACTAGTAGTCCATATTGTGTCCTTTCCGATTAATATGGCTTAATTTGAAACAAGAAAAATACACTGGCGGTCAACGTATGTAAAAATACGCTCTTTACGGTCACTATATATAGTTTTGCGGCGATTATACAATCACTAGCTCATCGTAGAGCACCGTATTGCACCCGACTGACCGGCCACATAGTCGACGTGGCACTTTGTTGACTGGTTAAATTGTCACCTGGTTTCTGGGTCCCACCTGTCAGTTGGCAGAGCAAAGAAATCAGTTAAACAAAACTTTACCCAGGCGCGACACGAGTCCAACCCTTGCGCGCGAACCACCCTGGTTGTGTATGTGAGTGCATGCACGTGTCCTCCCTCGGTCTTCCAACAAAGAGTGTACATCGGCTATAAAACAAAGAGTGTAGTACATGATGTACATCTACACTTCCAATGCATTTAGCCTTTAATCTAAATTGATATTGATTGACTAATGCACCAACTTGTGCTGTAGGTATAGGTTACATGTCTTTCCTTAATTACAGCACGCAACGGCCTTCATTTAATCTTCTTATCTCAATGGCCGCATGCACACATAAGTATGCTACTTTTGGGCGTTAATTATGCCCTGGTCAATGTGTAAATCTCTAAATGTACAGTCTTTCACGGACGTAGGGAGTAGGTTGAGCACTTGAGCGTGAGCGTGTGTGTTGCATAGTGTGCTGTGTGCCGCATGGGTGCGTGCGTGCATCCATGTGTACGTGTGAGTGTTGCATGTTGCATGCATGCATGCATGGGGCTTACTCCCTCCCATTGACATGTTCATACTTCAAGCTTCCTCTGTTCCCTCCATATGGTGATACTCCCTCTGTTCCCAAATAGTACGGAGTAAAAGCCTCCCTCTCTTCCCAAATACGGAGTATTTGTCTTTCTACATATTTCAACAAGTGACTAGGTATGGAGCAAAATGAGTGAAGTGAGCGTAGAGGCATAGGGATACTGTAGAAAGGAAGTCCTCGCGATCCATTATTCCCCATCTCGGTCAGAGAGAACTATTCAACTAGTCTTCGTAGTGAAGTGACAATACACGTTGTAGCAGATGGGACACGTAATTAGTAAGCTGAACCAGCGTGTTGGTGTTACTAAATCAGCCTTACCCAGTACTGCCATCTCTTCTTCTTCCTCCTCTCTTCTTCTTCCTTGTCTCTTCCCCATCGTCGGCCGCACACCATTTACCCCCGCTCACTGCTCACCCGCCTGCGCCATCTTCCTTGGTAGCTCGCGTGTACCATACCCCCCCCCCCCCCCCCCCCCCCCCCCCCCCCACGAGGAGAAGCTTCTTCGCTCGCCCACCCAAATCCACTTCCCCGCTAGCTCGGAGGCACCGAAAATCCAAATGGCAGAACCGACTGACACGCAGAGCCGCGATTGGAATTCCCTCCTCGATGTTCTCTTGGAGCAGATCTGTAGTCGTATGGACCTACTCAGCGCCGTCCGTCTGGCCGCATGCTCGGTGTCTTTGTACCGTCTACTCGTCTGCAACTGGCCGGCTCTTTTCAAGACACCCTGCTTGCTGATGCCCGATCCTTGCAGGTGGCCCAGACACCGATTTGACGATCCTACGGAGGTTGCCGTGGTTCCCCTCGACATGCTACCACTACCCGTCCACCTGTCCTTCATGCGCGGCCACTACTAGGCGGGCATGAAGGCCAACTGGATCTTCCTCATCCACCACACCGGTAGTCCGTGGCGTCTCGTGGATATCTAAACCCAGCGAGAGATCACCCTTCCATCGTCGGATACCGCCGCCATCGAGCCTCGTGGCCCGCCGGACGCTCCTGCCTACTACGCACGAGACGCGTCAAGCTTTTGGCTCGACCTCTGTTTGCAAAAGGATGTAATCTGCGAAGTGCCCACACCATCAGAAGACTACATGGAGTACAAGCTCATTGCCTTGTTCAACATGGGATTAGTCTATCTGGAATCCGGTCGCCATACATGGTTATGGCTCATCATCAATCCTGTTGAGGCAACATTTCTGTCTGATGCTATAGTGCATGATGGCATCATTTACGCGGTCGACGCACAGATTGGCTGCCTATACTGGTGGAATCTATTGTCATGTAATTGTTCTATCTCATCTCATCTTTACCTTATGAATATGACTACCTGTTCATTTGTTACAAATTTAGAATGCATAGCATGTCTATAACCACATCATTGCTATATGTTCCTCTCATTTCCTAGATTTTTATGACCACGTGCACACCTGTTATTGTTAGAGTTGATATGACAACAATTGGCATCTAATGATTGTTAGAATACATATTATGAGCATAACATCATGATTGTTATATGTTACTCTCGTTTACACGATTTTTATAACAACGCATGTTATTGCTTAGAGTTGATATGAGAACAGTAGTAGTAAGTGCTATGGTAGAATATCAGTAGGCGCTGTCATAGCTGTTTTCCTCTCATTGTTACATGATGTTTGAACCATGACATATTGCTAGAATATGAAAGCCATTGGCTTATTTTTTTTGAGCCGAAACCATAGAACAAAATGTTCTACGGTAAATTTTCAATAATTAAAAAAGTACAATATTGGCTTCCTTTTTTAATTTGGGGTATGATTATGACCACGACATTGCAATTCTCTGTCTATGATATGTGTCACTGTGACAATAATCTTAATTCCACACATACTCTGAACATGACTGTTTATTTTCGTCCTTTTGGTCTCCAATTTGAATTGTTGCAGCAGACGCAAATGCGCTGGCCTTCATGATTCCAGGACCTGGAATCATACCATCCGATGGGTGGTGGTTTATCGCTCGTTCAACTAATGGCGGTCATTTGATGCTCATTCACACGTACCAAATTGACCAAACCATTATATCAAACCACATGCAGTACAATGCATGGGGCGTTCGTCACATTGATGGCTATGGCTGCTTCGTGTTCGAGAAAGATCCCGGCTCCGTTGGGACAGGCGAATTCAACTGGAGGCGGGTTTAGAGCCTCGACAACCACTCCTTGTTCCTCGGGCTCAATTATCCGATCATCCAACCAATCATCGATCATATCACCGGCGATGATTACTGTGCTATGCAACTTCCATTCGCGAGGGGGGCTGTGTTTACACATCATACCATGGGTTTGATGAATCACCATATCCAGAGATTCGTCGACACAGCTTGTTGCCAGATAATCTTCGGTGTGTGAAAGGCATCAAGCTTCCATGCAATGGATGGCTTTTGCAAACCCGACATGCGGTGATGTGGTTCATGCCAACAGCAAATATGCACAACTTGATTCGTGCTGATATCTAGACTGAGTCATGTATTCTACTGCTGTAGCACGACCCTCTTTTGTTGGATATTATGTACTGTTGTTAGTTTGAAGCACTCCTCTGGTTTGAAGGATAGATACCTTCCTGGGATCAAGTGCATCCTAACTCACCTGCGTACGACGTACTGATAATGATGATGGAGATGCTGTGCAGAAGCCATATATATAGGCTTCAAGTGCGTACTTGTTAGTTAAACCTATGTATACTTGTTAATTAAACCTATGTATAAATTGTGACACTAAATACGACTAGTAAGTAGTACAGTAGCAGTACTAGTATACGTCAGTCAAATTATTCATCATGTCCACACATTGAATTGAGGTGACAACACGCTGCGCGTGAGGGAATCCCGGCGGCGTGTTCGGGTATTCTGGACATCAGATTTGGAGTACCACTTATCTGTCGAAATCTTTCATCATTCACTTAAAATGGTCAATTGATTATACATTGAGTACCATATAATTGGAATTACCGATGTAAGTCGAAGAAGGATTGGACGGTGTTGCCGGCTGGCATCAAGTTCGATCCCACAGATCAGGAGCTGATCGAGCACCTTGAGGCCAAAGTGAGTGCTGACAGCGTGAGATTTCAGTCTCTCATCGATTTGTTCATACCAACCATCGCCAGGGAGCACGACATATGCTACACCCAACCCGAGAAACTTCCAGGTACAACACCGATCGACCGTCTACTTGCACAAACATATTCCTTTGTTTATAGATCTATTTTTCTTTTTAGACACAGACCTAGTGAAGCAATTACAATTTGACAGTTAATAAAAAGTGAAATAAGTGACTGCAACATGCCAAAGATGTTACGAAAATGCCAACTAGGTACACTAAAACTTGTATTCCACAATACTACAGGTATCACACTGAGTGGCCTAAGGAAGCATTTCTTCCAGCGCAATTCCAGGGCGTTCAAAAGGGGCACGTGGACGCGTCGCAAGATACAGTCGGAGTGCGGCATGCACGCGATGGGGCACAAGACCGGCAATACCTTGCCGGTGATGGTCAACGGCCGACAGGCGGGCAGCAAAAAAGGTTCTGTTGTTGCACACCAATAAGAACTTCGACTAGTAGAGGACCAACTGGGTGATGCACCAGTACCACCTCGGGGACCAAGAGCAAGAGAAAGAGCGGGAGCTGGTCCTCTGCAAGATTTTCTACCAGACGAACACTAGGGCCAGGAGTAAAAAGATTATAAGTTAGTTTGGTATTGGTAGTTGTACTACCTTGTCGTCCGCAAGTTGGTATTGTTGTTAACGATATTTTGTTATGAACTTGCATTTTCTTCCAACCATCGTGCCGAGGGTATAAAGCTGAGTCATTTGTTTCGAAACGAATATTCAGGCACCTGATTTTTATTTGATGGGTAGCATAAGCACCCACCGTTCAAATTCCCAGTTCTCCATATTTTTTCCAAACAAGTGCATGCACTTATTATCACGATAAAAAACAATATCCGTGCTGCATCCCAGTTATCAGTCTGTACTTGCAGAATTCTCTCGTTTATTGAGCACGTATATTGTTTTTTCAGGTTGAGCAAGTTTCAACTGGGCTATAGACTGCCCAGGGTTGGTTTTGTTTTTTAACAGGCCCAGCCCATGACGACAACAGGGCACAAAGATCCAGCAGGTATCTACTGGCCTCTGGCTCGCCAGCGTTAGTTATATTTTGTCTTACAACATCCGTAGGTAGTTTTTTTTACTGAATCAAACACATAGCCCAGTTCTATTTTCCTCTTGAAACGCATGTCCTACATCTATTTTCTAATTTCTACCTATAGTTTTACTAGTTCATATACACGTATCATTATATTGAAAACACATAAAATTCCCTTTTCATATTTACATCCTTATTTTTATTGTTTTTTCCCATGCAGCGCTAATTTTTTACCACAGGTTTTCCCTTAAACCAACTCAATTGTCCCACGTCTTATTTGCTTACAAAAACAAAACGATTTTTTTGGCAAATCAATAAGTTCTTAAAAAATGTTTATCATTTCGGGATTACAATAGTTCAGACTCCACCGAAATATGCAAAATAAGGTTGAAGTTTTTGACCGTGGTCTTGTGTAGAAAATAGGCTTTAATAAATTACATAAGAATTAGCAAATGGGCTGCAAATTATAAAAAATAGCAAATGGGCTTTATGTTGTCTGCCACAGATTTTGAGGCTGACTTGTGGGCCTACTAAGTTCATGCGTACACAAGGTTTCTCAAAAAAGAAACTTAGTCAACAATCGACTCTACCAGCGTCAGATCGTTAGATGTCAATCTAATGGCAATCATGCTTCTTCAGTCTCTGATCTTCCTGCCCCAGCCGCCCAAACCATCACCGTCGGAACCGCCTGCTCCCACCTCCCGTGGCCGGCAGTGCTGCCGGGCAGGCCTCATGGCCCCATCATACTCGCATCCCTGGCCTGTCTATCCCTCTACTCACCCACACCTCTTGTTATTTTCCGGCGACGGCTGCCAGACCAGTCAACCCTCGTACTCTCCACCGCATGGGCAGCCACTGACGTGTCTTCCCCGGCTCCGTGTCGTTCCCTTCGTAGGCCTCGTCGTCGTCCACCGCCCTGGTGCTCTCGGCGCGGCGTGGTCAACGATGTCCATCCAACGGCCGTAGTGCTTCTTCAACCTCTGGTCTTCTTGCCCCAGCCGCCCAAAGCAGCGCCGGTCGTGCCGCATGCTCCTGCCTCCCGTGGTCGGCTGTGCTGCAGTGGAGGCCTCACCATCCCCATACTACTCCCACCGCCGGCCAGGACATCCCTCCACTCACCCACTCCCCTTGTTATTCTGCGGCGACAGCAGCCTCACACAACCCTCGTACTCCTCTCCGCGTGGGCATCCACTGCCGCGTCTTCCCCGGCTCCGCGTCGTCCCCTTCCTAGGCCTCACCGTCGTCCACCGCCGTGCTACTCTCGGCGCGGCATGGTAAATGTGGTCAACGACCGACTTCCATTGGATGAGTAATGTACGTGGAGAGGCTGATAGCTAGGTCCACGACCGCCACAAGGAAGTGCCTCCTTATTACACGCAAAATAATTATTCCTCCACCTGACAGCAGGGACCCACCGGACGGGCCACCAGTATTTCGCGGAAAAAATGTTTCCCCCCTGACTGCTGGGGCCCATCGGACGAGACACCGTATTTTGCAAAAAAACGTTTGCCCCTGACTGCTGGGACCAACCGGACGGACCATCGTATTTCGTGAAAAAAACGTTCCCCCCGCTGTCAGCTCGGACCCACCGGAAGTGCCTCCTTATTACGCACAGAAAAATGAATACTCCCCCTGCTAGCTGGGACCCACCATGGTGGGAGGCTGACTTGTGGGCCTACTAAGTTGATGGGGACGGAGGGCTTTGTCAACTTAGTCAATATGAACGATTCTAGCTCGAGTGACCGTACGATGTCCATCCAACGGCCATCGTGCTTCTTCGATCTCTGCTCTTCCTGCTCCAGCCGCTCAAACAAGCGTCGGCAGGACTGCCTGCTCCCTCCTCCCTGCGGCCGGCTCTGCTGCCGCGCAGGCCTCACCGCCCCACCGTACTCCCATCGCTGTCCTAGCCATGCCTCTACTCACCCACCCCTGCCATTATTCTCCGGCGATGGCAGACGAACCAGTAAACCCTCGTACAGTCAGACTCCCCTCCGCGTTGGAAACAACTGCCGAGTCTGCCCTGCCTCTATGTCGTTCCCTTCCTAGGCCTCGCCGTCGTTCACCGCCCTGGTGCTCTCGTCGCGGCCTGGTCAACACGGTCAACGACCGACATGCATATGAAGTGGACTGTACGTGGAGAAGCCAACAGCTGGGTCCACGGCCGCACGGAAGGAAATGCCTCCTTATTACGCGCAAGATAATGATTCCTCCACCCGACATCCTGGACCCAACGAAAGGGCCTCTGTATTTCGTGAAAAAACGTTATCGCCGCTGACAGCTCGGACCCACCAGCTATATCTTCGCACGCAAGGAAGTGCCTCCTTATTAGGCACAAGAAAATTAATACTCCCCCTGTTAGCTGGGACCCAATATAGTGGCAGGCTGACTTGTGGGCCTACTAAGTTGACGGGGACGGAGGGCTTTGTCAACTTAGTCAATATGCATGATTCTAGCTCCAGTGACCATATGATGTCCATCCAATGGCCGTAGTGCTTCTTCAACCTCTGGTCTTCTTGCTCCAACTTCCCAAACCAGTGCCGGTCGTGCCTCGTGCTCTTGCCTCCCGTGGCCGGCTGCGATGCGGCGGAGGCCTCACCGCCCCCTACTACACCCACCGCTGGCCAGGCCATCCGTCTACTCAGCCACACCCCCTGTTATTCTGCAGCGACGGCAGCCTCACACCGCAGCGAACCAGTGAACCCTTGTACACCTCTACGCGTGGGCATCCACTGCCGCGTCTTCCCTGGCTCCGCGTCGTCCCCTTCCTAGGCCTCGTCGTCGTCCACCGCCCTGGTGCTCTCGGCGCGGCGTGGTCAACCTGGTCAAGGAACGACTTCCATCGGACGTGGACTGTACGTGGAGAGGCTGACAGCTGGGTCCACGGCAGCAGCAAGGAAGTGCCTCCTTATTACGTGCAAAATAATTATTCCTCCACCTGACAACGGGGACCCACTGGATGGGCCACCATATTTCGTGAAAAAAACGTTTCTCCCCTAACTGCTGGGACCCACCAGCTACACCTTCGCATGCAAGGAAGTGCGTCCGGGAAAAAAACAAAACAATTTGCCCCCCTGACTGCTGGGACCCACCAGCTACATCTTCGCACGCAAGGAAGTGCCTGACAGTCGGGACGCACCTGGTCGAAGCGTACGTAGCGTTGTCATTCTGGTCGCGAATTGTACGTACATACTGGTCGATGTAGAGGCGCACACGTGTCGTAGTAGAGGCACACACGTGTCATAGTAGAGGTGCATGTAGCATGTACAAGTACGTACAGCGGCCAGGGTGCAAGAAAGAAAATACGGCCACGTATGTGTACATACGGGTGGGGTCTCGAACGCCTACTCACGCATACATACGGCCAGGGCTCATGTACATGGCTGGGTCGGAATGGAGAAACATCGTCGTCGTCGTGTTCATGGGGAAGCAACGGAATGCGTCGTGTTCATGGGGAGGCAACGGAATGCGTCGTGTTCATGGGGATGCAATGGAATGCGTCGTGCTGATCGGGAGGCAACGGAACACGTGGGAGCCAACCGGCTGGGTCGGAACGGAATGCGTGGTCGTGTTGATCGGGAGGGCTTGGACGGAACAGGCGACGCAAACGAGGCCTGGCGTACCGCAGAACGGAGGAAACGGACCTCCTACGGTCGAAACGGGGGTCCTGTTGATCGGGAGGGGTGTGGCGTACTGCAAAATGGAGGAAACGAACCTCCTACGGTCGAAACGGGGGTCCTGTTGATCGGGAGGGGTGTGGCATACCGCAAAACGGACGAAACGGACCTCCTACGGTCGAAACGGGGGTCCTGTTTATCGGGAGGGGTGTGGCGTACCGCAAAACGGGACTCCACAGGATACTGTTCATCTCCACCGTCGACCTCCTCCAGCCTCCATGGGCTACCGTCGACCTCCTCCAGCCTCCACGGGCTCCTGTTCATCCAGCCTCCATCGTGCGCTACTCCACCTGCTACTGTTCAACAACCCCTCCACGGGCACCCCTCCACCGTCTACTGTTCATCCAGCCCTCCACACCACGGGGTCCTGTTCAACCACCCCTCCATGGGCACCCCTCCACCGTCTACTATTCATCCAGCTCTGCACACCACGGGGTCCTGTTCATCCAGAGGCAACGCCACCGCTCACTGTTCATCCACCCCCCCCCCCCCCCCCCCCCCCCCCCCCCCCCCCCCCCCCCCCCCCCCCCCCGCGCAACGCTCACTGCTCATCCAATCGATCGGCTTCAGTTAGCAGGATTAGCGAAGGAATCGCTCGATCGGGTTCAGTTAGCAGCCATCGATCAATCGCTCGGGTTCAATAACGCGTAGCCTGCAGTGCAATCGGTCGGGTTCAGTTAGAGCCCAACGCCTCGCTTGGGTTCACTTAGAACCAACGCCTCGCACACACGCGCGTACGTGTATGAGAGAAACGCGCATCGCTCGGCCCCCGACCTCCCACCGTAACCGGGAACTCCTCGAAATTTTCCTCGCCCTCGCTTCTACCACGGTTTTTTCCGTCATGGACGGCCCAAAGAATGTCATGCAGCTGCGTCTCCGGCCCGCCCAGGACAAAAAGCCCATTTTTTGTCATGATTTTTTGTCATAGAAGTAGGAGCCCACCACATATATGATGATACCGGGTTTTGTCACAATTATCATCATAGAAGTGTCATATGTATGACAGAAAAAAAAATTTGTTCAGCCCAAAATGTCACGGATGTGTCTTTTTTTTGTAGTGTATTCTTGTGGCCATGATGCCAATATTTATGAAGGTGAATTTGCTATAGCTACTTATGTTAAACATGAGATCGTTTCTATTGGACCCATACTTAATAGCTCCCTCGATGAAAAGCATGATTGCAATGATGTTATTATAAATTCTCTTAATGTCAATTGTGTTAACAATATGCAAAACCCTAAGCTTGGGGATGCTAGTTTAGCTATGACTATTACTTGTTGCAATAATCATGATTGGGGTGCTTCTTCTTATGATCTTGAAAATTTAGTTAAGCCCCATGATGAATATGAGATTGATAATAGTGTTTGTAATATTATTGAAAGTGGGTTTGGAAGAGTGTCAACTTTAGGTCCCACATATTTTGAGAATGTTCAATCTTATGAAATTTTTGATAAAAGTGGGTTTGGAGAGGTCATGACTTTAGTTAATGTTAATCCCACTATTTTGGAAGAGTTTCAACTTTGCATACATGTGGATCTTGTTAAGAATATGTTTTGTGATAGCTATATTGTTGAATTTGCTTATGATCCTACATGTAATTATTATGATAGAGGAAAATATGGTTGTAGAAATTTTCATGTTACTAGATTACCTCTCATTATGTTGAGATTGCTATTGTTTCTTTCCGCTTTCTTCCATATTCTAGTTTTTGCTTTCCTTGATAATTTGTTTGCCTATAAGATGCTTATGCATAGGAATTATGTTAGACTTAGATGTGTTTGTCATGTGTTCTATGATGCTCTCTTTGTGCTTCAATTCTTGTCTTTCATGTGAGCACCATTGAAATATTATGCCTAGCTAGGGGCGGTAAACGATAGCGCTTGTTGGGAGGCAACCCAATTTTATTTTTTTCCTTGCTTATTGCTCCTGTTTAGTAATAAAAAACTTTACCTGGCCTCTGTTTTTGTTTTTTTGTGTTTAATTAGTGTTTGTGCCAAGTAGAACCATTGGGAAGACTTAGGGAAAATCTTTTTAATCTTGCTGTAAAAAACAGAAACTTTAGCACTCATGAGAATTGCTGCCATTTTTATTTGGAAAGTGATATTTAGTCAATTCTTTCTGCAGATGATTAATAGATAAATTCCTCAAGTCCAGAATTTTATTTTAGAATTTTTGGGGTTCCGGATCTTGCGTTAGCTACAGATTACTACAGACTGTTCTGTTTTTGAGAGAGTCTGTTTTCGTGTGTTGTTTGTTTCTTTTGATGAATCTATGGCTAGTAAATTAGTTTATAAACCATAGAGAAGTTGGAATACAGTAGGTTTAACACCAATATAAATCAAGTATGAGTTCATTACAGTACCTTGAAGTGTTCTTTTGTTTTCTTTCGCTAACGGAGCTCACGAGATTTTCTACTTTAAGTTTTGTGTTGTGATGTTTTCAAGTTTTGGGTAAAAGATTTGATGGATTATGGAACAAGGAGTGGAAAGAGCCTAAGCTTGGGGATGCCCATGGCAGCCCAAGATAATCTAAGGACACCTAAAAGCCAAAGCTTGGGGATGCCCCGGAAGGCATCCCCTCTTTCGTCTACTTCCATCGGTAACTTTACTTGGAGCTATATTTTTATTTACCATATGATATGTGTTTTGCTTGGAGCATCTTATATTATTTGAGTCTTTATTTGTTAGTTTTCCACAATCATCCTTGCTGTACACACCTTTTGAGAGATACACACATGATTCAGAAATTGTTAGAAACTCTATGTGCTTCACTTATATCTTTTGAGTTATATAGTTTTTGCTCTAGTGCTTCACTTATATCTTTTAGAGCACGTCGGTGGATTTGTTTTATAGAAACTATTGTTCTCTCATGCTTCACTTAGATTATTTTGAGAGTCCTATAAAACAGCATGGTAATTTTCTTTAATTATGTTAGGCATTCAAGATTAATAAAAAATTCTTATGAGTGTGTTGAATACTAGTTTGATACTTGATAATTGTTTTGAGATATGGAGATGGTAATATTAGAGTCATGCTAGTCGAGTAGTTGTGAATTTGAGAAATACTTGTGTTAAAGTTTGTGATTCCCGTAGCATGCACGTATGGTGAACCGTTATGTGATGAAGTCGGAGCATGATTTATTTATTGATTGTCTTCCTTATGAGTGGCGGTCGGGGACGAGCGATGGTCTTTTACTACCGATATATCCCCCTAGGAGCATGCGCGTAATACTTTGCTTTGATAACTTGTAGATTTTTGCAATAAGTATATGAGTTCTTTATGACTAAGGTTGAGTCCATGGATCATACGCACTTTTCTTCCTTCCAACATTGCTAGCCTCTCTAATACCGCGCACCTTTCGCCGGTATCATACACCCACCATATACCTTCCTCAAAACAGCCACCATACCTACCTATCATGGCATTTCCATATCCATTCCGAGATATATTTCCATGCAACTTTCCACCGTTCCGTTTACTATGACACGCTCCATCATTGTCATATTACTTTGCATGATCATGTAGTTGACATTGTATTTGTGGCAAAGCCACCGTTCATAATTCTTTCATACATGTCACTCTTGATTCATTGCATATCCCGGTACACCTCCGAAAGCATTCACATAGAGTCATATTTTGTTCTAAGTATTGAGTTGTAATTGTTGAGTTGTAAGTAAATAAAAGTGTGATGATCATCATTTTTAGAGCATTGTCCCAAGTGAGGAAATGATGATGGAGACTATGATTCCCCCACAAGTCAGGATGAGACTCCGGACGAAAAAAAGAGGCCATATAAAATGGCCCAAATAAAAAAATGAGAGAAAAAGAGAGAAGGGACAATGCTACTATCCTTTTACCACACTTGTGCTTCAAAGTAGCACCATGATGTTCATAATAGAGTCTCCTATGTTATCACTTTCATATACTAGTGGGAATTTTTCATTATAGAACTTCGCTTGTATATTCCAATGATGGGCTTCCTCAGAATGCCCTAGGTCTTCATGAGAAAGCGAGTTGGATGCACACCCACTTAGTTCCTTTTGTTGATCTTTCATATACTTATAGCTCTAGTGCATCCGTTGCATGGCAATCCCTACTCACTCACATTGATATCTATTGATGGGCATCTCCATAGCCCGTTGATACGCCTAGTTGATGTGAGACTATCTTTCCCCTTTTTTGTCTCCTCCACAACCACCATTCTATTCCACCTAAAGTGCTATGTCCATCGCTCACGCTCATGTATTGCATGAAGATTGAAAAAGTTTGAGAACACCAAAAGTATGAACCAATTGCTTGGCTTGTCATCGGGGTTGTGCATGATTTAAATACTTTGTGTGGTGAAGATAGAGCAAAGCCAGACTATATGATTTATAGGGATAACTTTCTTTGGCCATGTTATTTTGAAGAGACATAATTTCTTAGTTAGTATGCTTGAAGTATTATTATTTTTATGTCAATATTGAACTTTTGTCTTGAATCTTTCGGATCTGAGTATTCATACCACAATTAAGAAGAATTACATTGAAATTATGCCAAGTAGCATTCCACATCAAAAATTCTGTTTTTATCATTTACCAACTCGAGGACAAGCAGGAATTAAGCTTGGGGATGCTTGATACGTCTCCAACGTATCTACAATTTTTGATTGTTCCATGCTATATTATACTCTGTTTTGGACATTATTGGGCTTTATTATATATTTTTATATTATTCTTGGGACTAACTTATTAACCGGATGCCCAACCCAGAATTGTGGTTTTTTTTCCTATTTGAGGGTTTCGCGGAAAAAGAATATCAAACGGAGTCCAAACGGAATGAAACCTTCGGGAACATGATTTTCGGAACGAACATGGTCCACATGACTTGGACCCTACGTCAAGCAATCAATAAGGAAGGCATGAGGTAGGGGGGCGCCTACCCCCCCCCCCAGGCACGCCCTCCACCCTCGTGGGCCCCCTGTTGCTCCACCGACGTACTTCTTCCTCCTATATATACCTACGTACCCCAAACTACCAGATACGGAGCCAAAACCCTAATTCCACCACCGTAACTTTCTGTATCCACGAGATCCCATCTCGGGGCCTTTTCCGGAGCTCCGCCGGAGGGGACATCGATCACGGAGGGCTTCTATATCAACACCATAGCCCCTCCGATGAAGTGTGAGTAGTTTACTTCAGACCTACGGGTCCATAGTTATTAGCTAGATGGCTTCTTCTCTCTTTTTGGATCTCAGTACAAAGTTCTCCCCTCTCTTGTGGAGATTTATTCGATGTAATCTTCTTTTGCGGTGTGTTTGTTGAGACCGATGAATTGTGGGTTTATGATCAAGTTTATCTATGAACAATATTTGAATCTTCCCTGAATTCTTTTATGTATGATTGGTTATCTTTGCAAGTCTTTGAATTATTAGTTTGGTTTGGCCTACTAGATTGATCTTTCTTGCAATGGGAGAAGTGCTTAGCTTTGGGTGCAATCTTGCGGTGTCCTTTCCCAGTGACAGTAGGGGCAGCAAGGCACGTATTGTATTGTTCCCATCGAGGATAACAAGATGGGGATTATATCATATTGCATGAGTTTATCCCTCTACATCATGCCATCTTTCTTAAAGCGTTACTCTGTTCTTTTGAACTTAATACTCTAGATGCATGCTGGATATCGGTCGATGTGTGGAGTAATAGTAGTAGATGCAGGCAGGAGTCGATCTACTTGTCTCGGACGTGATGCCTATATACCTGATCATACCTAGATATTCTCATAACTATGCTCAGTTCTGTCAATTGCTCAATAGTAATTTGTTCACCCACCATAAATACTTATGCTCTTGAGAGAAGCCAATAGTGAAACCTATGGACCCCGGGTCTTTCTTTAATCATATTAATCTTCCAATACTTAGTTATTTCCTTTACCATTTATTTTACTTTGCATATTTTATTTCTCTTTATCATAAAAATACCAAAAATATTATCCTATCATATCTATCAGATCTCACTCTCGTAAGTGACCGTGTAGGGATTGACAACTCCTTATCGCGTTGGTTGCGAGGATTTATTTGTTTGTGTAGGTGCGAAGGACTCATGCGCGGCCTCCTACTGGATTGATACCTTGGTTCTCAAAAACTGAGGGAAATACTTACGCTACTTTGCTGCATCACCCATTCCTCTTCAAGGGAAAACCAACGCAGTGCTCAAGAGGTAGAAGCTTCCACCTCACGACAAGGTGAACCAAGAGTCGACATGGAAGCATCCACGAGTGGGACACATCAAGATGAAGAAAACGAGGAAGTACACCAACATGAACCTCATCAACCTCCTTCTCCACCACAGCAAGAGAACGACAACGTCAACAATGAAGAAGGCCAAGAAAAAGGACAAGATGATGAAGAAGATGTTCCACCCCGACCCAAGCAAAATCTCCCACGAGTTCGAGCAAGAGTCGCTAGAAACCATCCCGTCGAGCAAATCTACAATGATATTAAAACTGGGAGAATCACTCGCTCTAAAACTCGTTTGTCTAATTGCTGTGAGCATTATTCATTCATCTCTAGCATTGAACCTATGAAGGTTGAAGAAGCATTGGATGATCCGGATTGGATAAATGCCATGCATGAAGAGCTACACAACTTTGAGAGAAACCAAGTGTGGACATTGGTCAAGAAGCCCGACAACAACCACAACATCATCGGTACCAAATGGGTGTTTTGCAACAAGCAAGACGAAGATGGTCAAGTCATTCGCAACAAAGCTCATCTCGTCGCTCAAGGCTACACTCAAGTCAAAGGTATGGACTACGGTGAGACATATCCCCCCATTGCTAGACTTGAGTCCATCCGCATCTTACTTGCCTATGCTAATCACCATGATATCACTTTATACCAAATGGACATTAAGAGTGCTTTTCTAAATGGTGAGATGGAGGAGGAGGTTTATGTTAAACAACCTCCTGGCTTCATCAATCCTAAGAAACCTGATCATGTTTACAAACTTCACAAAGCTCTTTATGGTCTTAAACAAGCTCCTAGAGCGTGGTATAAATGCTTGACCAAGTTATTGAAAAAGGTTTTGAGATTGGAAAGATAGATTCTACTCTTTTTACCAAGAGGGTTAATGGTGAATTATTTGTATGCCAAATTTATGTTGATGATATCATATTTGGCTCAACTAACCCTCATTTTAGTGAGAAGTTTTGAAAACTAATGTCGGAGAAGTTTGAGATGTCTATGATGAGTGAACTCAAGTTCTTTCTAGGTTTGCAAATCAAGCAAACTAAGGAAGGCACCTTTGTCTCTCAAACAAAGTACACCAAGGACTTATTCAAGAAGTTCAACATGCAATAAAGCAAAGGTATGAAAACTCCCATGCCTACTAGTGGACGTCTTGATTTGACTAAGGATGGTAAACCGGTTGATCAAAAGGTTTATTGCTCTATGATTGGATCATTGTTATATCTATGTGCCTCTTGTCCCGATATTATGCGAAGTGTGCGCATGTGTGCACGATATCAAGCGGCCCCCAAAGAATGTCATCTTAAGGCTGTGAAAAGGATAGTGAGATACTTAATACATACACCAAATTTTGGCATTTGGTATCCTAAGAGGTCCTCTTTTGATCTTGTTGGCTATTCTGACTAGGACTATGCCGGAGACAAGGTTGATAGAAAGTCCACTTCGGGTACTTTTTAATTTCTTGGTAGATCTCTTGTGTCTTGGTCTTACAAGAAACAAAACTCGGTATCCTTATCCACCACCGAAGCGGAATACTTTGCCGTCGGTTCATGTTGTGCTCAATTACTTTGGATGACCCAAACTCTTAAAGATCATGGGATCAATGTGAAACATGTTCCATTGCTTTGTTACAATGAGAGCGCTATTAAGATTGCTCACAATCCCGTGCAACATTCTCGAACTAAGCATATTGAAGTTCGTCACCATTTCATTCGACATCATGTTGCTAAAGGGTACATTGATCTTAACATGCTCGTACCGATAAGCAATTGGCAGATATATTCACCAAACCTCTTGATGAGAAAGTCTTTTGCCGTTTGAGAGGTGAAATTGAACATCATTGATGCTTCAAACTTGGAGTAGGAACTCCATTTGGATGCATGCAAGGCATGAGCCCATGACTAATCCTTGACTTTTCTCTTATGATGATGATCATATGTCTTGGATATATTTGCACCCCTGCATGCTATCTAACCTTTGTAGGTACTTGGATGAATCTAAATCTATGAGATTGCAACTCACTCACATCTTGAGCAATCTCTACATCACAAAGTCTCTACTCCATGGTGGTTGAAAACAAGGAAGCATGAAACCCTTCAACATATCCTTTGACAAATTCTATGTATCAAATTTCATTTGGTATCAAATTTCATGATTGTCATTTTGGATACACAAGTGCTCTTCCTTGCAAACACTAGTGCAGAACCGGGCAATAGCACCGGTTCGTAAGGCCCTTTAGTGCCGGTTTAGTAACCGACACTAAAGTGTGGGCACTAAAGGCCCCTCCCTTTAGTACCGGTTCAGCACGAACCGGTGCTAAAGGGAAACCACGTGGCACGAGTCAGCTCCGGGGGCCGGGAGCCCTTTAGTACCGGTTGGTAACACCAACCGGTACTAAATGTTTGTGCGTTTTTGTTTTATTTTTTATTTTTCAATTAAATTTGTGTTATCAATTTAATTTAGCTAGCTATCTAATCATAGTCATCATCATCATCATCATCTTCATCATCATCGCATATTAATAAATAAATAAACTCTAGCTAGCTAAAAATCATCGTAGTCGTCTAATTACCACTATTTAATCATCATAGTCATTACCGCTAGCTATCTAATCATCACCAACACTGGCTAGCTTAAAGAGGAAACATTCACTTTGTGACAGAAGCAAAGATATCATCGAGTTCAACATAATCATCACCAACATTGAAGTTCAGGACACGGACATGAGACAAGTACTAATTAAGAGCATGAACTAGTAGCTACTCCTGCTGCTCCCTCTCAGGTAGAATAGCATAGAACATGTATAGCTCTCCTGATTCATCATACTGGAGCATGCAGATGAATCTGTCTCCTAATGTTGGGTTGCGCTTCTCCTTGCTGCCCCCTAGTACTTCTCTGCGATCGTTAACAATTTTGCTCCAATCTTTCACTATTAAGCATTCTTCGCTTTCAGAAATCCTGAATGCACTCATGTGCAATGTAGGATATCTTGGCCGTAAGCTAACCATTGACATGTCACCTTTAGTCTCGATCCACTGAGGCACAACTGTCATTGGAAGTCCCTGTTGAAGAACATCGTATATAGTAATTAATATACTAAGCAATGAAAGTTTAGCTTCAAAAATAATGTATGCAAAAGATGCACTAATTAAGGACAAATAGTTAAAATCTTACCATCTTTCGATTATAGATGTGACCGTAGTTCAATACGATCACCATTGGTCGCACGTTTTGAGTACTAACATTTCTAAGTTCAGGAAAAAATTTGTCTTGACAGTATTAAGATCCTCAAGCAATGAAACATAATGACTTATCTCCTCGCAGTTTAGTTGAGCCCCGGGGCAGTAGTAGGTCCTGTCTACCAAGCGCCGGACATGTTTGCTTGAACCAAAATAAGCTGACAATACAAATTAGTTGTCAACTATTTTTGAATAAACTGTATCAAAGACATAAACATATGCATGCATGGTTGAGAAAAACTCACATAATGGTAGAACTGGAGGCGTTTGCACATCGACCCAGATGTCTATATTACCTTCAATATCCTCTTCCGGACGAATATCAAAGGTGATAACCATATCAGGCTCAAATGCATAAGCCTTGCATAGATCTTGCCAAGTTTTGCATTCAAAATGGGTGTATGTGTCTCCATTATATAATTTGACGTTGAAAGTATACCCATGCTCCGTCTTCAAGTAAACTCTTTTTACCTCCATATCATCTATAGCACTAAAACCTATCTTATCCAAGACAAAGATTCTTGCATGGCAGGGGATGCGCTAGTAGAATAGTGAAAATTTAAAATTATAAGTTGAAGCAAATGAAGCATAAGTTTTGCATTCAAATAATAATTATTGCCAAAGTGACTTACTGTATCAACTTCGAATGTCTCATCCAGCTTGATGCTGAAGCGCCTACCATCAACAAGGAAATTTCTGTCGCACAGGCCGCGCTGGTCTTCACAGTGTTCGCACATAATGAAATCTTTTTCGTCGTCAGATGACATTTCCTATATTCATATAGGTGAAACATTAAACACCTATTACTGTCTAACATTAATTAATATCTAGCCAAATATATATTCATCTAACATTTGACATTAATATATCTAACTATATTCATCTCTAACAATTGACATTACTATATATTTAACTTTTCTATCTAATTCATCTAACATTCTACATTAATCTAACATTTATATAAACTCAAAATATATAAAAAATTAAATAAACAGAAAAACTCATTAACAAATAATATTTTAATTAGATCATCAAATCTCAGATACCTAAATATTCTTACTAAAAATAAACTAGTTATATTAATTATTGAACTAGTTCAAATCTCATATACCTAAATAAACTAGTTCGACAATTTTCTTACTAAAAATAAACTAGTTATATTAATTATTCAACTAGTTCAAATCTCTAGTTCGACAATTTTCTTACTAAAAATAAACTAGTTCGACTAATGTGTGTGTATGTGTGTGTATGTGTGTGTACGTATATATATATATATATGTGTGTGTGTGTGTGTGTGTGTGTGTGTGTATGTGTGTATGTGTGCGGCCCCGTACGCCGCCGCCCCGTACGTACGAGCGGGGGCGCCGGCGTACGGGCCGGGTGCGACGACGACGGACAGCGGCGCGACGGGTACGCGAGAGCGAGAGACGTACGGGACCGCGGCAGGACGACGACGGACGGCGGTGCGCGGCGTTCGGGGCGGCAGCGCGAGACGGCGACGACGACGGGCAACGGGCGGCGATGACAGGTTCGAGCGGCGCGTGAGAGGTTGGAGACGAAAGAAGTGGGGAGATCTAACTAAATTTTCGTAAGTGTTGTATATATAGGAGAGGCCTTTAGTACCGGTTGGAGCCACCAACCGGTACTAAAGGCCAACTTTGGCCAGGCCAAGAGGCGGGAAGAGCAGGCCTTTAGTACCGGTACTAAAGGGTTGTCTTTAATACCGGTTGAAGCCACCAACCGGTACTAAAGGCCTCGCGTTGCCACCCCAAAGTTTAGTCCCACCTCGCCGGGCGAAGGGCAGCCGCACTGGTTTATAAACCCAGCCGCGGCTACCTCTTCGAATTCCTCTATATAGCAGGCTTGTGGGCCTAAATTCTGCGCGCTGCCCTGTGAGTCTGCTGGGCCTTTAAGGCCTGTAATTGCACTCCCATGGCCTAGCAGGCCCACAGGGCAGCGCCCCAATTTTTTTTATTGTTTTTTCTTTTCTGCTTTATTTTCTTCTATTTATTTCTGCGTAGTTTTTTGTATAGTTTTTTCTTTTCTGTTATATTTATTTTCTTCTATTTATTTGTGAGTAGTTTTTCATCTAGTCTGCTTTATTTTTTCTTCTATTTATTTCTGAGTATTTTTTTCTTTTCTGCTATATTTATTTTGTTCTATTTATTTCTGAGTAGTTTTTTTATATAGTTTTTTTCTTTTCAGCTATAGTTTTTTTTTTCTTTTCTGCTATTTTTTTTGTTTTCTGTAAAACTTGATGGTCAAAGTCTGGAGTTATAACGAAAGTTAAAAAAAAGAAATGCCGACGTGCAATTAGTTTTTCATAACAGAAGAAGTCTGGAGTTGTAATAATTTATTAAAAATAAAAAAGAGGTGCAATGCTCGTTAATTTGCTTCAAGCCTTCCAGAATAGTGTAAACTGCACTGCACATAGCTCCGTGCAGTCTACCATATTCCTGAAGGCTTGAAGCTAAGCAACATGAGCATTGAGCCTCTTCTTCATCGTCTCTGCACTCAGGGCTTATAAAACGCTCCTAGTCCCTCTCTCTTCGCGAGGTGGGACTAAAAACAGCTTGCCATAACCTCATTAGTACCGGTTCGTGGTACGAACCGGCACTAAATGGTGATGGTGGGGCCATAGCCTGACCACAGGCTGACACAGCCTCTTTAGTACCGGTTCGTGGTACGAACCGGTACTAAAGGTTCACCACGAACCGGTACTATTGATCGCCGCCACGAACCAGCACTAATGTACACATTAGTGCCGGCTCTAATTCAAACCGGCACTAATGTGCTTCACGTTTGACCCTTTTTCTACTAGTGAAAACTAACCCATGTGGGTAGATGAACTCAACTCCAAGTGGTGCTCCCAACCATTCTTGTGCTACATCAACTTTGAGCACCCCACGCAAGTTCAACTACATGATCAAGATCAACACCACCACCCAAGGTATGTCATTCCATCTTAGAGAAGCTTTACCTCAAGACATAGGTCAAAGCAACTCAATAAGATGTGAATACATCAAATGCTTAAACGAAAAATGGTAAACCCATTTTGAGCTTAAACAATGAGTATGACTTACGATCAAGTGTTCTCACTTGACTCCTCTGTCAATATACTCTAACATAGGTGACTTTGTCACCGCCCAATTCTAGATGAAGTTCTCTACTGTTTCCTTGAGTTTTTGCATACTTCATCTAGATTTTCTTTTCTTTGTTGTAGTCATGCATTTCCCTGCATCCAATTCCTTGAAAATATTTCAGTTAATTCCTTGCAAATCTTTGTGAGATCTTATTTTCCTAGTGAGCTAAGGTGACAAGTGTTCTCTTTGTGTTGGACTTGGTCATACCTATCTGTTGCTTTCGGTCACACCGAACCAACTCGGTGCCACCGAAGACTACAACTCGGTATCACCGATTTCACTTCAGAGAAGACAATTTGCCATTTGTTCCTATAGTTTTATTCCATCTCCACTCGATGATTCTTGTCCTCTACCAGCATCACAATCTATATGCTGCTTTGCTCTGTGACTCAAGGACCAAACCTATTTGACTCACACTCCAAAAGATCCCTTCTCGGAAATTGATGTTAAAGGGGGAGAGAGATCACATCAAAGCTTATTCTATTCAAAGGGGGGAGAAAAAGAAATAGGGGGAGAAAGAGAAAAAGGGAGAGAGAGGAAATCACATCAAAGGCCCGAGATGCTTGGTATTCAAGAGTAGAGAAGTCACATGTCTTTAAGAGGGGAAAGACATGTCTATGTTATAGTTATGATCTGTTTTGCTCTGATTTTTGTTTCCCTATGTTCTCCCATTATCCAATACAAGATTCAGGGGGAGAAAGACTGCTAGAGAAGGAAATCTGTGAATTCATTGCATATCTTTACCTTTTGGGGACATGTCTATATCAAATAGAGTACTCAGTACTCACTCACTACATGTCATCCCAGTCTTGGTACTCTTGTGGTTTCTTTTGTTTGCTCTGGTGTGTAGACATATCTGTGTTATTTAACCTTTCTTCTTAGGATAATTTCCTCCTAAGCCAACTCAAGACCACAAGGTAAGTACATGCATCACACTCATGTGCATGAGGACTTCTTGCTGATGTACATATTGTTTGCAAGAAAGACTCATGAGGATGTAGGTACATTTCCTATATTTACATCTTTTGCTCTGATGCATATAGCCAAGATACATGTAACACATTGCTTACTCTATCATGCTATGCATTCACATGTTCTTATATTCCATATTTACACTATTGTATACATATAGGGGAGCCTATGCATGTTACATGTCCTTCCAAAGCTTAACTTGTTATTCTCTATATCTTTATCTAAAGCTTTGATGTATGTTGTCATCAATTACCAAAAAGGGGGAGATTGAAAGCACAAGTCCTCCCTGGGTGATTTTGGTAATTAATGTCAACATATCTCTTGTTGGACCAATACTTTCATCTAGCATATTTTAGATAAGTTCAACAGTGGAGTGGCATGGACTAGAGGATGTGGGACCCCTTCAAGATGATGAAGACAAATGATTGGCTCAAGCTCAAAGCTCAGGACTCTACACTTTTTCATTTTAGTGATCCAAGATCACATTGAGTCCATAGGAAAGCCAATACTACTAAGAGGGGATGAGGTGTTGCTTAATGGCTTGCTTGCTCAAAGTGCTTAGTGATATGCTCCAAAGACCTCAACTACTTTCTCATATCCACATATGTCCCAAACCAAAAGTCAAACTTGGCCCCACCGAAACTTTCTATCCGACGCCACCGAGTTCTCTTGACATAGCCACTGCCAGAAACCCTAATCAATTCGGTCTCACCGATGGGATCTCGGTCTCACCGAGATGGGCTTGCAAACTCTCTGTTGCCTACTGCATTAACTTCGGTCTCGGCGAAATATGAAATCGGTCCCACTAAGTTTGCTTGGCCAACTCTCTGTTTTGCTTAGTACCCAAATCGGTCCCATCGAGTTTGTGTAATCGGTCCAACCGAGATAAGGCTTTACCCTAACCCTAGCACATCGGTCCCACCGAGTTGATCATATCGGTCCCACCGAAATGCCTAACGGTCACATTATGAACCAAATCGGTCCGCTCGAGTTTTATGATTCGGTCCCACCGAGTTTGGTGATTTTTGTGTAACGGTTAGATTTTGTGTGGAGGCTATATTGTAACATCCCAAATTTTCAATTTGGAATGTTATACACTAGATCATCATTGCATATCATACTTATTGCATTTTGGGTGATCCTAAAAATTTTACGCAAGTCAAGGACCCTCGGAGAGAGTTGGGGATTTCATTATTTTCATATTTGAGTTGTCTCAAATTTTGAATATAGGATCATTTGATTTTATTTATTTTATATTCAATTATTTCTATTACAAAAATATGAGAGAGGGAATAAAATGACTTTCCCAAAATAAAGATATATTGAGGATTTAATAAAAAATCAAATAAGAATTTATTTTGGTTTTATTTGCTATTTTATTTGAATTTAGGAAAAATGTGCGTTTTTTAAAATTGCATTTAGGCCCCGAATAAATGTTCATCCTGTGTGGCTTGATTTTAGAAGCCAGGGAAAATTTATTTCGGGATTTTTGGAGTCCGTTTAGTATTTTTTTTGTTTTTTTTCGTGCGTAATTATTTAAAAAAAAGTCTGAACCGACCTTGGGCCGTAACCGGCCAGGACTCCTCCTAGCCGGGCCTTTTTATAGCGCCCCGAGGCCCCGGCCGAAGCCCAGCCGCGCCCCCACCCTAACCCTAACCTTAGCCACCGTTCCCCGGACCGCCACCGTTCCCCGGAGGTAGTTTGTTTTTTCGCCTCCGGTTTTTCTCGAAAAACCGTTTGGTTTTTCGGACGGTTTTGCTCTTTTTTTAGTTTCGGTTTTTTTAAATAGATCGGTTTTTCCGGTTTATTTAATTAGCGAGCGTTCGCCGATTCGTTCGTTTTAACGAACGTTCGTCTTTTTCTTTTTCTCGGATTAAATGCGCGATTTTTCTGATCGCGATTTTTGATCCGATTTTCGTTTTAATCTAACTTTTCGCTCGTTTATCGGAATCAGGCGATTCAAGCGCCTGGAGTTTCGTCTCGAAACCCTCTTTACGTTTAACCAAATCAAACAAGTTTTTGCCCTAGATCCAGAATAGTAAACGAAGCTTGTTTCTTTTTCCATTTGTCTTTCGTTGCTTCGTTCGATTTGATTATTTTGCCAACCGGAGTTCTTAAGTTGAACTTTCTGGTTAGATCTCTTATTTGAGTTTTTACTTGTGCATTGGTTGAGTACTTATTGTATGCTTGTTTGTTTGCGATAGAGTACCCGGAGTGCGCCGCTTGCTACTTCGAATCGCTAGGTTTCCCGGATCATCAGCAAGGCAAGTAACACTTTCATCATGCTTTCCAGCTACCCAGTTTTATTGCATTAGATCAATCCTCACACATTGCATGATTAGGATCTAATTAAATTGTGGGTTTGGTAAGTAGTTGCGGTAGTACCTATTACCTGTTATTATCAAACCTTTGGGAGTTACTTCTACGTTTGCTTATTATGCCATGCTATGCTAGTAGACGTGGATTGGGTGTGTGTATCCATGACAGATGTGAGATTGTTAATTAATGGTTTACTTAAGGTGGCAACTTAAATACACATCTGGGTGGATTGAGGCACCTGGGTATTCCAGCGATTGCCTGTTTTTCTTTATGGACCGCCACCGATGCTCAAAGGGATCATGAGATTATTCATGCTAGAAACTTCTGTGTGCAGCCACAAGCTATTATGGGCTCTAGCATAGTTGACTAAGTTGTGCTAACTCTTCCAGTGGTAGACTAGCAGATGTAGGGGATGTAGGTTGGTACGGTCTACCCGTTCGTAAGGTGCTAGCGCTTCTGAAAGACTATGTCTCGGTCATCCGTTTCTCAAACACCATGTAGTGCGAGAAATCCAACGGAGGAGATCGAGTCTTGTGGGGAAAAGTGCGCAAACCTCTGCAGAGTGTATAAACTAATCATGGTTAGCTGTGTCCCCGGTTATGGACATCTTGAGTATCTAGTACCTGGATTATCATGTGAATGTCAACATGTTACTCTAAAATTAATTCTGTTGGGTTTTGTTTAATGATGATGCTTAATTGGGATTGAGAATGCTGTCAACCATGCTCAATGTTTAACAACCACCATGATAGTTAAATAAAATTTATTCCTTTGCAGTAGGGAAAAATTGGCTTTCCGCAAAACTATAACCATAGATCTTTCCACCAGCCAAATATGCATATAGAATAGCCTGATTATTCCATTACTCTCTATGTGTTACTTTGCCAGCATATTCCATGTGCTGACCCGTTTCGGGCTGCAACATTAATGTTGCAGACTTTTAAAACGGCGATTAAGGAGTTTTAGGTCATGGTTCTATACTCAGTGATGCCGTTGGAGTTGATGGACTCACTTATCTTCCAAGCCTTCCGTTGCTATCGTTATTAGATGGCCTTAAGCCATATTTATTGTAATAAGCTCTCTTTTGAGACACTCGATGTAATAAGTGTGTGATTGCTACTCTATTATAAATCCTTCAAGTACTGCATGGTGTCAGCATTGCTGATCCAGGGATGACACCTGAGCACAGAGATTGGACCGTTTGAGGTCTGGTCACTACATATATATACCCCTCCACCCACTCTTCATTCGTGGAGAGAGCCATCAGAATATACCTACACTTCCAACATACATTTTCTGAGAGAGAACCACCTACACTTGTGTTGAGGTCAAGATATTCCATTCCAACCACATAAATCTTGATTGCTAGCCTTCCCCAAGTTGCTTTCCACTCAAATCATCTTTCTGCCAAATCCAATCCTATGAGAGGGAGTTGAGTGTTGGAGAGACTATCCTTTGAAGCACAAGAGTAAGGAGTTCATCATCAACACACCATCTATTACCTTTTGGAGAGTGGTGTCTCCTAGATTGGTTAGGTGTCACTTGGTAGCCTCCGTCAAGATTGTGGAGTTGAACCAAGGAGTTTGTACGGGCAAGGAGATCGCCTACTTCGTGAAGATCTACCGTAGTGAGGCAAGTCCTTCGTGGGCGACGGCCATGGTGGGATAGACAAGGTTGCTTCTTCATGGACCCTTCATGGGTGGAGCCCTACGCGGACTCGCGCAATCGTTACCCTTCGTGGGTTGAAGTCTCCATCTACGTGGATGTACGATAACACCACCTATCGGAACCACACCAAAAATCTCCGTGTCTCCAATTGCCACATTCTGATCCCATCCCTTTACATTCTTGCAACTTACATAATTTACTTTCCGCTACTCATATACTCTTGTCATGATTGCTTGATATGTATTGTGAATGTTTAAACTTGTGCCAAAACTCCACTTCAACTTAAAGAAATTAAAAACTGCAACTTTTCTTGCTAAGAGTCTATTCACCCCCCTCTAGACACCTCTTCTCGATCATTTAACTTCCTGAAATATTAACTTCCTAATCTCAGCATTATTGGGTACATAAATACGATCCTTGAACCATAAGGTCTCGTGCTCATCCTCGCGAAAACCCTGGGCTTTTCCTTTGCTCATTTTCTCCTTTATCTCAGCGATTTCCTTATCATCCTTCTGAGCTTCTCGAACCATTCCCAATAAAGTAGACTTAACCTCCATTGTTGCCACAAAACCTCTTGGAACTATCTCCAAACGAAGCTCCTTGAGATTCTTGACTAGCTCCTGCGGTAATCCTCTTCTTACAAGGGTATTGGTATAACTCTTCCGGCTCAAAGCGTCTCCTACGACATTGGCCTTTTCTGGGTGATAATGCAATTTCATATCATAATCCTTTATAAGCTCCAACCATCTCCTTTGCCTGAGATTCAGCTCCTTCTGCGTAAAAATGTACTTCAAACTCTTGTGATCCCTGTACATATCACATTAGTTTCCAATAAGAAAATGTCTCCAGGTCTTGAGCGCATGCACCACGGCTGCTAACTCCAAATCATGTGTGGCATAATTCAATTCATGCGGTCGAAGTTGTCGTGAGGCATATGAAACAACTCTTCCGTCCTGCATAAGTACTCCTCCAAGTCCCAAGCGAGAAGCGTCGCAATACACATGGAGATCCTTGCGTATATCCGGAAGAATTAACACTAGAGTTGTAACCAAACGTTTCTTAAACTCCTGAAAACTGGACTCACATTCATTCGTCCATTTAAACTTGGTGTCCTTCTTCAACAACACTGTCATAGGCTTCGCAATCTTGGAAAAATTCTTAATGAATCTCCGATAATATCCCCCAAGTCCTAGAAAATTGTGGATCTCCCCAACTGAGGTGGGTGTGCCAACCACTCAGTTACAGACTGAACCTTGGTGGGGTCTACTGCTATACCTTGTCCTGATATAACATGTCCAAGAAATACTACATCCTTCAACCAAAAATCACATTTGCTGAACTTGGCATACAATTCATGTTCCCTGAGCTTCTCGAGAACTAAGCGTAAGTGTTCCTTGTGTTTCTCTTCATTCTTCGAGTACACAAAATATCATCAATGAAAACCACTACAAACTTATCCAAACACTCCATGAACACCTTATTCATCATACTCATGAAGTAAGCAGGGGCGTTTCTCAATCCAAATGACATGACCGTGTACTCATATAGCCCGTACCTTGTGGTGAAAGCTGTCTTAGGTATATCCTTTTCTCGGATCTTTAGCTGGTGGTATCCTGATCGCAGACCGATCTTGGAAAATACGTTAGCTCCTTGCAGATGGTCAAACAAATCATTGATCATCAGTAGTGGGTACTTGTTCTTGATCGTTACTTCATTTAATGCACAATAATCAACAACCATTCTCAAAGATCCGTCCTTCTTCTCAACCAAAAGCACTGGGGCTCCCCACGGGGATGAACTTCGTCGAATATAACCTTCTCCACTAGCTCCTTAATCTGCTTCTTAATTTCCTCCGGATCATTTGCGGGCATCCGATACGGTCTCTTTGATATTGGTCCGGTGCCTGGCAACAACTCTATCAAAAATTTGATGTCCCGATCTGGTGGCATGCCTGGTAGTTCCTCTAGAAATACATCCGGGTAATCCTTCACAACAGGCACTTCTTCCTGAACAACCCCCAAAAGATAATTTACTTGGGTCCTCCTTGACGAATGTCTAGATACATACTTGATCCTTTTTCCCTCTGGGGTGGTGAGCAGAATTGACTTACTAGCGTAGTCAATGTTTCCTCCATACTTCGATAACCAATCCATGCCTAATATTATATCCAATCCTTGTGACTCCAAAATTATTAGGTCTGACGGGAAAACATGGCTACCAATAGTTAAGGGTAACCGATCACACCATCGGCTGGCCATATACTCTGCTCCTGATGAGCTTACTAACATGGGTGCCCTAAGGCCTAAGGTTGGTAACTTAAACTTGTCCCCAGATCCCCTTGATATGTATGAATGCGATGCACCAGTATCGAAAAGAACGAGTGCGATAAATGACTTAATCAAAAACTTACCGATCAATACGTCAGGTTGTTCTTCAACCTCCTCCACGTTGATGTGGTTCACCTGACCTCTGGTGAAGGGATTGGGCTTCTTCCCAGAGTTTCCATTTCCATTGCCATTCTTCAACTCAGAACAGTCGTTGGCGTAGTGCCCTGTCTTCCCGCACTTGTAACAGGTAACATGGCTTAGGTCCTTCTTGGCGGGCGTTGCTGGCTTGGGGCGGTTTTGGCTACTTCTTGGTCCATTCCTGTTTCCATTCTTAGGCCCACTGTGGTTATGGGAACTTCATCCATTGTCAGTATGGCCTCCATGGTTATGGGTGTAACCTCCGGGGTTAGGGGTAAAGCGAGGCTTCTGCTGAGCTTGTACTTCCCCTGTCCATACTTCCGTTTACAGCTCTCTATCTGCTGTTGTTTGCTTTCAATCATCAAGGCCCGGTCTACCAACTCCTGATAGTTAGTGAATGTTTCCACCATCAACTGCATACTCATCTCATAATTCAGTCCTTCCATAAACCTCTCCTGCTTCACGACATCTGTGGCCACATCACCTGGGGCATAACGGGCTAACTTGCTAAACTCATCCATGTACTACCCTACAGTACGGTTTCCCTGGCGTAAGTTGTGGAACTCACACTTCTTCATATTTATAGCTCTAGTTGAAACATGGGATGTGCAGAATGATTGCTAAAACTGATCCCATGTGACATTAGCTATCGGAAAAGTGGATGTGTAATTATCCCACCATGAGGCTACGGGTCCATCCAGTTGGTCTGCGGCAAAGCGCACCTTCTCCGCATCTATGCTACCTGTGGTGGTCAACTCCATTCCAATCCTGCGTAGCCAATCATCAGCAACAATGGGCTCGGTGCTACTAGAAAACACCGGCGGATTCAACCTCAGAAAATGGGCTAAGTTGTCCACTGGAGGTGGTGGCGGTGGGTTGTTGTTATTGTTGTTGTTGTTGTTGCCTTGGTTCTAGACTAGTAGTTGCATCAATGCATTCTGCTATTGGATCAACTAAGTGAGCTCCGGTGGGAAGACAAATCCGGGGTCACGTCTCGCAGGCATCTGATGGGTTTAGAGGGGAGAGATTAGAATAGAATGAGGTCTAAGGAGAAAAACACTACCCATATGCACATGAGACAAACACATTAATATCACACCACTCAATTCAAACAAGGGCATATAATTGATCTAGCTACCATTACAAAATACTCAGACTACTACTATGTACATGGGGGAATACTACTGATAATACGGGGGTCCTCTGGAAATTTTGCTCGGTGGAAGACTCCATGATATCTGCTCCAGCTTCATCTTCGTAATCATCATCACTACTATCCGGATCGAAATCGGAGTCGTCGATGATGATGTAGTTATTGGGATGGTTGTCATCTCCTCCTGGCGCGGGGTCTCCCATGAATACTCATAGCTTCCTCATCAAGTCGTCATTCTTTTCTACTAGTATTGCGATTGCCTCCTCGTATCCGTCGCATGTAGACTTGAGTTCCTCTTCAAGCTCCATCTATCTATCTATCTATCTATCCATCTATCTATCTATCTATCTATCTATCTTCTATACCTATGCTAATTACAGACTCCCTAGAAATTCTACCATTAATCAGTAATTAGGAGCCGTTAATCTGGTGGGACCGACTTATTACGGTGTAGATCAATAAGCCAAAGAAAACAGGACTCTCCGCCTCTCTCCAATCTCTCACGGCAGGTTAAAAAAATTCTCACGCAAGTCAAAAAAAACTCTCAAGACACAACCAAACACAACAAATCTTTTGTTCTGAAAAGATAGGCAACATAACACCTCTCACGATATCTCCTATAGGTCAGCAAAGAAAAAACAAACAAAATAGATCGACCAAGTAGGCGCTCTTCTCCTCACGGGCCATGTACGCCGCCACCATGGCTGCCCCAAGCCATCTATCTCTGTCACCGAATCACCTCAACAAGCCTTTATCCCGTTCATCACCCTCTTCTTCGATCTAGGTAATCGTTCTTTTCTCTTTCTGCGTCCCTAGCTATGTGGTGCCCAGGCTTCTATGTTTTATTGTGCGGCTATCTCCTGCTAACTCAATCTCTTGTTCTCTGTTACCTTCAAGTAATTAATTTCAAAGCATATTTACTTTCAGCTAGAGGTGGATTCAGAAAATAACAATTAAACGGTGTAGGAGCTATGATACATCATGACGTGGTTGCTTGCATATATATTTGTACAGTAATAGGTACGCACATGCAGCTGGCGCTCGATATGGGACTGAAAAAGAGTTAATAGGATACACTCAATTCCGGCAGCGAAAAGAAAATTGCAGAAGAAATTTTTGTAAGGCAGCAACCCCAATAGATTGTACAAATACGGATGCGGGAGATGATGATAGACACTATATCATGTCAGATCAAGAATTAGATGTGTTTTGCGCGTTACGTATTCAGTTCAGCCAATATTCTTACTACTTGATTGGAGACATATGCGATATGTACAAAGGAGTTGCTACAGGAGGTTTCCATCTAACCAATCTTGACCGAAGTTAGGGCTTCTCAGGCCAGCAAATGGACATGTTTAATATTTTCCCATCCAACCAATCTTGTGACACCTGCTTAGCTAACTAAGGGAAAGAGACATCATGGCAATCTCACATATTAGAAAAGGTGCAGATCATTGCAAGCAACATTAGGAAGATGGAGGCTCGACACCTAGGACAATGATGAATTGCATTGGTAGCAAGGTTGCCAGCGAAAGCGAGGAAAATGCCAGAAGGGAGAGGTCATGATGAAAAAAGATCTAGATGGGCGGCAACACTGTGAGCGAACAAATGCAAGGAGGAAAGAAGCAAGCAGAGAGGTCATGAGGGCAAGAGGTACAGACATGGCGAATCATGAAGACAAGAGATGCCAAATTAAACTTTATGGCCTTAATTGTGGGAATCCCTTAAGGGCTTAAGGTATGTAAGTTGAGTCATTTTCTTTGGTAAAATAGATATTATTGCCAGACCCTTAATAGTATGTTTTGGACACCAATTCCTGAATACTTACAAAACATTATATACAAGAAAATGTTTTGAGTGTACGAGCAAGTTGACCCTTCATGCTTCACCTGCACATGTACAGCCTAACGACAACGATTGTCGATCTGCCGCATGTCTCCACGCTGGCACATCAATACGTCATGGTGTTCTGCGTGCAGCGACATAGAGGACGTGAAGGCACATGGCACCATGTGTTATACACTGGCTACGAGACGTATGGTTTGCCGGTGGCAGGAGAAAGGTTCCTTCTGCGCCTCACACACACACATCCTTACCTTCCCTTTATACCCAGTTTACTCTGGCTCTGATCATGAGATGGATAAAAGCATGGATGCATGAAGCTGCATCATATATTTAACTTAATATGATGAGAACCGTAGGGAGATAAGTTGTTGCAACATGCCTTCACCTGTAGATATATTAAGGTAATTGAATCAAGTGGGGTTGATAAGCTAATGTGCAATATGCAAGGGAATTCATTACCTCAATTAATTAATTCCTTAAGCACACATATTGCAGATCAGGTACCAATGGTCATCAGCAATTAAACTGGCACGCGTTCAACCCACATCATAGTGCCCTAACAACAGACCATTGCCACTTAGAAGAAGGCTTAAGTAAGTCATTTATCATGAGAGTATACCCTGTATGTCAGTGCATGGCAGAATGACTCCACGAGAGGATCTTCGTCATGGTTGGAGAGCAGAGCATGTTATGGCGTCCAATTTCCAGGTTAACAGACAGATGTCCATGCTTTGGTTTTGTGTTCTGCACATCAGCGACGGACAGGAGCAGTGTGTGATGGAGTCCCAGGAAAAATCTGAAAAACAACCGTACGTGTAGCATATGCTATTATCTCATTTGAGGTGAAAAAATGCTTTGGAACAGAGACCACTCAAGATGGTACAAGATGTTTCACTTATCATGTTTGTTATTCTCTTTTTTCTAAGTTTTAAGTTGTGCGGTTCCGTTCGTTTCTTTTTTACAGAATAGTGTATGTATAAAATAATTTATAGCCGGAGAAAGCAATAGAAGACCTAGCGGTCTGGACGTCAGGGGCATGAGACAACCTAGGATTGTTCAGGGCAGCGATGCCGGACGCATTGTTCCTGAAGTGCCACACCTGCTGCCGTCCAGTTCAATAGAGGAGGAAAATCAGGAGCTTCATGCATGCATGTTGAGATGTGACCCTCTCTTCTCTTTATTTTTTAGTAGTTTCAACATTTTTAGAGTTCATTTTGCAGTGATTTTAAATTTCATGGTCATTTAGCTCTCTAAACAAATCGGTAAATGACTGAGAAATAGCAAATGATGTCAGAACGTGTTGGAAATTGATGACGTCGCTTTGAATGCTGCATACTGAACGCAAAAAAGGTGTGGAGTTCAAATCAGTTTAGAAAACTTTGAAGTGCCCGTGTAACAGATGAGTTCTCGTCCGAAAACCTCATACCCTGAAAGAGATTGTCCAGTTTGTACATGAAGTGCATCCATTTTTTGCCGTGGCCCTCTCTACTCTTTCGCACATGCTATGCGAGTGAAATGATGATACCATGCCAAGTTTCAACATTTTCAAAGCTCATTTTGTAGTGATTTTCAATTTCACGGTTATTTAGCTCTCTAAACAAATCGGTAAATGATAGAAAAACAACAAATGATGTAAGAATGTGTTGGAAATTGATGACGTCACTTCGAATGCTGCATACTGAACGCAAAAAAGTCTGGAGTTCAAATAAGTTTAGAAAACATCGAAGAGCCCGTGTAGTCTAGCACAAATAATTTTACACTAGAGTTAAACTAGCTCTATAAGCTAGTTCAAATAATTTTACACTAGAGTTGAACTAGATATATAAGCTGGTTGAAATAATTTTACACTAGAGTTGAACTAGCTCTATAGCCTAGTACAAATAATTTTACACTAGAGTTGAACTAGCACTATAAGCTAGTTCTAATAATTTTACACTAGTGTTGAACTAGCTCTATATCAAATAATTTGACACTAGAGTTTAACTAGCTCTATAAGCTCGTTCAAATAATTTTACACTAGAGTTGAACTAGCTCTATAGCCTAGTACAAATAATTTTACACTAGAGTTGAACTAGCTCTATAAGCTAGTTCAAATAATTTTACACTAGAGTTGAACTAGCTCTATAGCCTAGTACAAATAATTTTACACTAGAGTTGAACTAGCACTATAAGCTAGTTCAAATAATTTTACACTAGAGTTGAACTAGCTCTATAAGCTAGTTGAAATAATTTTACACTAGAGTTGAACTAGCTCTATAGCCTAGTACAAATAATTTTACACTAGAGTTGAACTAGCTCTATAGCCTAGTACAAATAATTTTACACTAGAGTTGAACTAGCTCTATAAGCTAGTTCAAATAATTTTACACTAGAGTTGAACTAGCTCTATAAGCTAGTTAAAATAATTTTACACTAGAGTTGAACTAGCTCTATAGCCTAGTACAAATAATTTTACACTAGAGTTGAACTAGCTCTATAAGCTAGTTCAAATAATTTTACACTAGAGTTGAACTAGCTCTATAGACTAGTACAAATAATTTTACAATAGAGTTGACCTAGCTCTATAGCCTAATACAAATGATTTTACACTAGAGTTGAACTAGTTCTATAGCCTAGTTCAAATGATTTTACACTAGAGTTGAACTAGCTTCTATATCAAATAATTTTACACTAGAGTTCAACTAGTTCTATAGCCTATTTCAAATGATTTTACACTAGAGTTGAACTAGCTTCATAAGCTAGTTCAAATAATTTTACACTAGAGTTAAACTAGCTCTATAAGCTAGTTTAAATAATTTTACACTAGAGTTGAACTAGCTCTATAAGCTAGTTTAAATAATTTTACACTAGAGTTGAACTAGCTCTATAAGCAAGTTGAAATAATTTTACACTAGAGTTGCACTAGCTCTATAGCCTAGTACAAATAATTTGACACTAGAGTTGAACTAGCTCTATAAGCTAGTTCAAATAATTTTACACTAGAGTTGAACTAGCTCTATAGCCTAGTACAAATAATTTTACACTACAATTGAACTAGCTCTATAAGCTAGTTGAAATAATTTCACACTAGAGTTGAGCTAGCTCTATAAGCTAGTTAAAATAATTTTACAATAGAGTTGACCTAGCTCTATAGCCTAATACAAATGATTTAACACTAGAGTTGAACTAGTTCTGTAGCCTATTACAAATGACTTTACACTAGAGTTGAACTAGCTCTCTAAGCTAGTTCAAATAATTTTACACTAGAGTTGAACTAGGTCTATAGCCTACTACAAATAATTTTACACCAGAGTTGAACTAGCATTGTAAGCTAGTTCAAATAATTTTACACTAGAGTTGAACTAGCTCTATATCCTAGTACAAATAATTTTACTCTAGAGTTGAACTAGCTCTATAAGCTAGTTCAAATAATTTTACACTAGAGTTGAACTAGCACTATAGCCTAGTACAAATAATTTTACACTAGAGTTGAACTAGATCTATAAGCCAGTTAAAATAATTTTACACTATAGTTGAACTAGCTCTATAGCCTAGTACAACGAAGTTTACACAAGAGTTGAACTAGCTCTATAAGCTAGTTCAAATAATTTTACACTAGAGTTGAACTAGCTCTATAGCCTAGTACAAATAATTTTACATTAGAGTTGAACTAGCTCT
>NW_024113778.1:0-15748 GCF_003073215.2 Triticum urartu
CAGAGGAGTTTGACAGTGGGGCTACTATATAGCCCCTGGTGGCTCCGCACTCATCCGAATTCGGGGTGCGTACATGCCTGGCCGGGAAACCTTCGTTAAAGCGGAGGAATCCCGAAGATTCCGCTAGGTCATCGAGTGGTTGACCAGTCTCACGCTATATCATGACAGTCAGTTTTCGGCTTTCTCTACTGAGGTGCTCGTCCGGATGAACCAGGGCACAATCGCAGTAGTTCTCCTGGTGCCGCCTTAGCCGATAGAGCGGAACGTAAGGCAGCAAAACACAGGAGCCGGGCAAACCCAACATTTGACCAAAGACATGATTCGGAGCTGATGCATATAAGGCCAAACTCGCGACGCCGAACACTCCCTAAGGTATTCGGTCTTTATGGTGGAAACCGGGCTTAAGAGTGCCCTTTGTAATAAGCCCCTGGTGTCCAGGTACGTGCAATATTCTGACGTGGCCACATGCCAATACGTCAGCATCCTTCTCAATTGTACTGAGAATCCGGGGGATGTGTATCAACAAGAGACAGTAAAAAAGGTTTACGCAGGGTCTTAATCTAAAAAGAATCCTTGGAACGGGTCCCTGCTGCACGTCTGCGCCTGTGTCTCCGTTGTGCCGTATCCTGGACGGGTGTAGCACGATGGTCATCTGTAAAAGAGAGGAACTTAGTTGAAAATCGTGCAAAAAGGTAGGTTATACTAAATAAACTATATACAGTTCAAGATGAGTAAAGTTGAGCCTAATTGCCACTTGTGTGCGCGTGTTGAGCCCCTTGTATTGTAATAGGGGTATAGCCATCAAACCTGTATCAAGTACATATAGCTGTGCCGGACTCGTCTAACCGCGTCCGTGGTCTTAACGACCTGTCAGATGCTTTAGTTGGTGAGGCCGTTTAGTGTGCGGCTGCCAAGGCAGCCGCACGGTCTTCCGCGCGCAAGGAGCGCTCAATATTTCCATTTACTGTAATGATGCCACGTGGACCGGGCATCTTAAGCATGAGAGAAGCGTAATGCGGTATTGCGTTAAAGCGAGCGAAAGCTTCGCGTCCGAGTAGTGCTTGATAGCCACTTTGGAATGGAGCGATGTGGAAGGTTAACTTTTCGCTGCGGAAGTTATCGGGAAAGCCGAATATAACCTCTAGTAGCAGGGAGCCCGTGCAATGGGCTTCAGGGCCTGGCGTTACTCCTTTAAAGGTAGTATTGCTATGGCTAATTTTTGTTGGGTCTATCCCCATGTTGCGGACTGTGTCCTGATATATCAGGTTTAAACTGCTGCCGCCGTCCATCAGGACTCGTGTGAAGTGGTATCCGTCAATTATTGGGTCTAATACCAAGGCAGCCCATCCTGCACGCCGGATACTTGCCGAGTAATCCCGATGGTCAAAGGTGATCGGTTGGGACGACCAGTGGCAGAACTCCGCGGTGATAGGCCCTGGGGCATGTGTCTCTAGGAGTGCCGCTTTGTTTCTCCCCTTTATCACGTGTAACACGTTGACTGTTTTGACTTCTGGTGGGAATTTCTTCTGTTCCCCAGTGCTTTGCTTGCGAGGCTCGTCCTCGTCTTCGCTTGGTGTATCCTGCCCCTTATGTTCGGCGTTGAGCTTGCCGGACTGCTTGAAGACCCAACATTCTCTATGGGTATGATTTGCAGGTTATCGGGGGTGCTGTGGATCTGACATATTTTCCAGAATCTTGTTTAGGCTGGACAGTTCGTCTCTGTTGCCTTTGGAGGGCAGCTTTTGCTGACCTGGCCGAGAGCTTCTGAATCCGGCGTTTACCGCCTGCTCTTCGTTGTCTTCTTTATTCCGGCACTTGTTTTTGCTGCGTCGTGGATTTCCCGTTTCCGTCCCTGACTTCGGATGTACTTGGGTCGCTGGTGCTGCATCGGGCTAACCAGCTGTCCTCGCCCGCAAAAGCGGGTCATGAGGCTTGTTAATGCTGCCATTGTTCTCGGCTTTTCTTGGCCGAGGTGTCTGGCAAGCCATTCGTCTCGAACGCTGTGCTTGAAAGCTGCTAAGGCTTCGGCGTCCGGACAGTCGACTATTTGGTTCTTTTTAGTGAGGAACCTGTTCCAAAGCTTTCGGGCTGACTCTCCGGGCTGTTGAGTTATATGACTTAAATCGTCTGCATCCGGTGGTCGGACATAGGTCCCTTGAAAATTTGCCCGAAAGGCGTCTTCGAGCTCTTCCCAGCTTCCAATGGAGTTTTCGGGGAGGCTTTTAAGCCAGTGCCGAGCTGGCCCTTTGAGCTTGAGGGGTAAGTACTTGATGGCGTGGAGATCGTCTCCTCGAGCCATGTGGATATGGAGGATGTAGTCCTCAATCCAGACCCCAGGGTCTGTCGTTCCGTCGTACGCCTCTATGTTTACGGGTTTGAATCCCTCTGGAAATTCATGGTCCAGCACCTCATCGGTGAAACATAGGGGGTGTGCGGCACCCCTGTATTTGGGTGTACCGTGGTGTTCGGATGTTTGTTGTGTTGCATTGCATGCTGGAGCGCGCTTGCGTGGCCCGTATATGGATCTGGTTGCGCCGTCCTTTTGATGCGAGCCCTCGCGTGGATCGCGTACTGGCTTATGTGCGGCGTCGTTTGCCGCTCTATGTTGGTCACGAGGTCGTCTATCCGACCGGATGGCCGTTTTGTTTTTTAATTGCGGGGGATCTAAGGCCTCCTCATCGAATTCAGGTAGCAACTTTCGCTTCGGGTAGCTCTTGGTGTGGCGATTACCGCCGTACTTCGCTGCAGTGTTGAGTACTTCACTCCATCTGATTCTGAGTGTGTCTTGTGCAGCCCTGAGCCTTTGCTTCTGCTTTTTCAGACTCCTCGCAGTGGCAACAAGCCTTTGATGGGCATTCTGTTGCTCCGGGCCTGTCCGGTGTGATGTCGTCCGGACTGTTATCTTCGACGGAGTCGGGTTGTTCGGTTTGATTCTCCGTGTTGCCATGGTCGGGCGATGGTTCACCCTGCTCTAACGCTGGGTCTATATGATCGTTGTTTCTGCCGAGGCGGGATTTGGAGCGGCGCTTACGCCGCCGCTTTGACTGCTTCTCGAGGGAACAACCCTTCGCTGCGTCCTTCCGTTCCTCGTCGTCGTTTTCTTTGGGTGTGTCCACCATGTATACGTCATATGATGAAGTGGGCGTCCAGTGCCCTGTGGGCAGTGGTTCCTGTTCGTCTCCTGCATCGTCGTCCATACCGTCGATGTCTTCGGAGTCGAAGTCGAGCATGTCGGTCAAATCGTCGACAGTGGCTACTAAGTGGGTGGTGGGTGGGCGGCGAATTTCTTCGTCATCCGCATCCCAATCCTGCCGGACATAGTTCGGCCAGGACTCTCCTGACAAGGAGAGAGACCTTAATGAGTTCAGTATGTCGCCGAAGGGCGAGTGCTGAAAGATATCCGCGGAGGTAAACTCCATGATCGGCGCCCAGTCGGATTCGATAGGCACGGGCGCAGGCGGTTCGGAGTCCGTGGCCGGGGAAGATCCGGCAGTTCGGCGTCACGGCTCTCGTGAAGGGTAAGGTCGATACTCGGCTCGATCGCCGCTGAGAATACGGCCTCCGTGGCGGGGTCTATCCACCCGTCCATGGATGGCGCAATTGGCTCCGAATTGAGGGTCGGAGCGGTTGCCGGTGCGGTCTCCTGAACACTGTCCGATGGTAGAGCTAAATCATGCTCATCGTGACCGTGCGGCGCACTCGGCAGGGGCTCGAATCCGTCGAAGATCAAGTCTCCGCGGATGTCGGCCATGTAGTTTAAGCTTCCAAACCTGACCTGGTGGCCAGGGGCGTAACTCTCGATCTGCTCCAGATGGCCAAGCGAGTTGGCCCGCAGTGCGAAGCCGCCGAATACAAAGATCTGTCCGGGGAGAAAAGTCTCACCCTGGACTGCATCGCTATCGATGATCGAAGGAGCCATCAAGCCTAACGGTGACGACACAGAGGAACTCTCAATGAAAGCACCAATGTCGGTGTCAAAACCGGCGGATCTCGGGTAGGGGGTCCCGAACTGTGCGTCTAAGGCGGATGGTAACAGGAGGCAGGGGACACGATGTTTTACCCAGGTTCGGGCCCTCTTGATGGAGGTAAAACCCTACGTCCTGCTTGATTATTCTTGATAATATGAGTAGTACAAGAGTTGATCTACCACGAGATCAGAGAGGCTAAACCCTAAAAGCTAGCCTATGGTATGATTGTATGTTGTCCTACGGACTAAAACCCTCCGGTTTATATAGACACCGGAGGGGGCTAGGGTTACACAAGGTCGGTTACAAAGGAGGAGATATACATATCCGTATTGCCTAGCTTGCCTTCCACGCCAAGTAGAGTCCCATCCGGACATGGGACGAAGTCTTCAATCTCGTATCTTCATAGTCCAACAGTCCGGCCAAAGGATATAGTCCGGCTGTCCGGAGAGACCCCCTAATCCAGCGACTCCCTCAACCCCCAGGTGCTTCTGTTATAGTAAATCCTCTCCTACTATTGCTTCTTGTCATTCCTTTCTCCACATCATGTGTGCCCGTGAGTTACACATCCTGTGTGATGTTAAGCTCGTCTTGCAATACTGAGCAATAAGGGTGTGGTGAATAAGGCAGGTGCTTCACTCTTGTTGTGACAACGTAGTATACAATCATGTAGAAGACAATAATCAGCCAGAGGATTAATTTTGGAATCGTCGAGTGTCAACCTTAAGTGCTGTCTAGGTGAATATAGTGCGTGGTACATACGGTTCTATTATTATTTGTATTTTCGTATACTATGTTTAATTTAATTTGTGGCACCTTATACATTAAAATGAGATCGTAGTCATTGCCATAGTTCTACTTCGCACATAAATACGCATGATTTACAATCGTCTCATGAACTCTAGAGAATCAACCCATCGAAATTTTAGATGCGAAGACTTATACAGAGCGATTTTGGGCTGAATAACCACTCTTTTAGTACGGTTAAGTGATTTTGTCCTACATTACCACGGCCGAACCGGAATGACGGGCGATAGACTAAGCTCTGTTATAGAATGCTTCAAGAAAGTTAAATAATTAATTCCTGAAGATTTTGCATTTACCAATTCAAGGTGCTATCTGAAACGAGTATTTGTAACAGTGTGAAGAATACTTATAAATGTATGTATAGGCTCATGTCATGTGAAATAGAAAAAGTTTCACAAGGGGCTGCGATACTAATAATTGAATTTATGCAGGTGCACATCTACGAGAGTCAATCTAAAGACTTTTGCTGTCATACTATATAATTGAGTTTCTATATACTATGCTAATCGTTGTCATACTATCTACTTCATGCCTAATTTGCTTGTGGGTACATACAATACCCAAAATGCTACTTCAATACAATACAAGAGACGATTAGAGTCTATTGATATAAGAAGGACGAATTTTCGCATCAGTAATAACTTGAGTATGCCCAAACTTAATTCCTCATTCCAATACTCTATGGTAATTAATCAAGAGGTATTAGCACTTACTACTAACTCATTGCATGATGGATCATGTGCAGTCATCATTCACATAATCATTATTGTATTACTCGGAAAACAATCTTATGGTATTATCTTCTTCTGTCGAACCCTATGCCCACTCTGAGCTAGGCGCCAAAAATTTATTGCTCTTATACCAATCCTATAACATCATGAAAGATATAAAAAAAGGCGCTGAATTATGAGACTCAAACTCAACTATACATTTGTTTGTATAAGTGTCTACATCTAATATACGTATGAAGACTAGTGTAATAAGAATTCGAGAGAAATAAAATAGCACACTCGACATTGTACACATATCGATAAAGATATTACCTTGATATGCACTCACCTCCTCCGGGGCTACCAATGAGAGTGCAGATTAAGGCTTAGATGGTCTCACTATCGACCAACCGTTGCTTCTGTGAGAATCGTTGTTAGGCGGGCATCTCTCAATGTGTCAGTCTCAGCGTTCTGTAGGTTCATCAGTATATCTATGAAAGTTTCCCTCAGGTGTGATGGAGAGCGTAAGGATATTTACTCCAAATCACGTTAGTAGAGGACGTAGTGGAAACAATGTATACTGAGTCTCTCTATACATATGTGCAACCCTAGCAACCAAAATAACAGTATGTAGATAACATATTGATAATTCGGTGCGCCAAGATACGACACCATACCAATGATGTAAGTGTGAAATAAGGTGCAAACTATTTCGACGATTGCAGTATAGTCAAATGAGACAAAGTGTGTAATAATTTCATGGGTAGAACTAAAGGAGTATATTTGTTCAATCTCGTGAAATATACAAACAGAATAAGGCTGAGAACGAATGATAAGAGAGAGTGGATGCTCTGAGGTAATAACGGTATGTGTGTCATATGGCGTATTCGAAATCAAGGCACTTAGGGTTCATGACATATTTGCTACGCAAAGTTACTCGCGGAATAGTTTTCCCAACTTTATCTGCTCTATTCTCCCGTGTTTATATTATCTTTACTTTATTGCTTTGTTTTATTTTCCGGTCGCTCCGTCCGGAACGTTCGTAACTCCGCTTTTTTTTCTCCTAGATATGGTGCGACTCTATGACTGTCTCCTTACTACAATACCAATACTCGACATTAACATAAATTGGCAATTATTATAATTAGTCCGCGTCAACATTGCAATCAGAGAGAGCTCTACACGCAGAGAGCACATACTAGGCGTGGAGACGAGTGTGAGGACGTGATACAAGAAAGAGATTAGTGATAGCGCATATGCGTGGGTACGGAAAACCACCTCCAAGTCATTTGTACTGTTTGACACACATTCAATCCGTGGGCTATTTCGACATTATTGATAGGAGTTCACATTAACAGCCTCGAGATGTCTACAATAAAATACACCTATAAGTACTACCACAATACCTATTACTCCTACTAATGTCACCATAGGAGTACTTCCTATAGTGTCATCTCGACGTTTCCGTGGTATGAATTAGTAATCTGATATGTATCACAGAATCTACAGATTAACAATACATCTCTAACTCCAACACATAGAACATCAACAGAGGTAGCCCTCACAGAAGCTTCTCCCGAGGAGAATCACCATCGAAAACGTGTGAGACCCAACCCAGTATGCATAGGATTTGCGATGGGTCGGATACTCTCCCGCAAGTATGGATATCACAACACCTACACTCAAGTAATCATGAGTGTCCGCATTGGTGCACCAGCAGATAAATGAGGCACGACAAAGAGACGATACAATCACCGTTTTCTCATAATGCTGTGAAAAGTACATCCAATTCTGATAAAGATTATTCCAAAACAGATCCGGAACACATAGCGCGAACATGGCCATTAAATATGACGAGGTAAGCGAGTGGAAAGAGAGAGGAATGGAAAATACGCATTCCAACTATACATTAAGAGCAAGAGAGCGTGCGTCGTGATCTCTTTAGCATCAAGATATGCCAAATCAAGACAAGAGATAGAGAGTGAGTCAAAGAGTAAGCTGACTAAGAGTGACATACCGCTCAAGCCTTAAGGCTTTCTGTGCTCCCAATCCTCCTCAGTGAGAGAATGATAACCGTGGAATAAGCACTGACATCTGCGCCCTTATTACCGGAGAGGGATTCCCCTCCGGCAGGGTGCCGGAACGTCTAGATTCGCCCTGAAAAAGAGCGAGTCAGGAGGCCCTTCGCGACGCTCGGGTTAAGGGCCGGAGTTAGCCCACAGAATTATTATCCCTAGGTTAATGTAATCCTCTCTCAATGATCCCCCCCAGATTGGATAGCCACTGACGTGGGCCGCCTCACTCTGGATAAGATTAAACAGTGTTTGTGAATATCTATTAAGCATAAACACCCACCCTCATTTAGCTTTCACAGCTTGATTGCGATCTAAGTCATTAACCACTCTGAACTGCACTGGAAACCTCCCGAGTTGATGCAAGACTGGTGAACCACACAGTGGTCAAGTCTTCTCTAGAAAGATCCACTCGCGACTGCGGTACGTCAGAAACTGGATACCCGCTAGGCTCAAATTTCACATTATGTCTTGTGTAATAACAGATTTATACATATCTCAAAAATTCCGGAAAGATCATTTCTAACTTTTTTTATGAAAATTCTAATTAGGACATCGGACAATCAATCCTACCGCTAGCGTAGAATGAAAAATGTTTAGGTAGTATACCTGAAAGTTAGCTTCGAGAACGATGTGAAGAGACCTCCGAATGACGCAGCCATCGTTCTCGTCCGCGCACAAACCATCTCGTGCTGTGCATGAAGCGGACACCAATAACAGCAACTTTCCACCTTTGGGATTTCCGTTTTTCCCTAAAACGTCAACATGTAAATAGCACGAGAGCGAATAACAATATATATACCGGGTATTGTGGTTATCTTGCGGCCTTTTGACCTTGGTCGAATCCGCCCATGCATCTCGCGCGTTTAAGGTCGACGCCCTAAGCACCGTGCAGTATTAGTCGCATATTAATGCCTTATGATGTGTGTTTCGATTTGCAACATAAGTGTATAGTACTTGTGTCTCCCTCGCAAACTCACTTCTCTTCACTCGATAGACCCCGAGGACTCTCCGCTGTCGTGATACCCTTGTTGTTCGATCTACTCCAGTGAAGACGAGCCCCTCTCCTGTGCCAGATGAACTGAAGCGAATGCCCTCGCCCCCCATATAGCATCACTAATATCGCCTATGGTTCGTTCTTCTATCTGCAGTTAGACGTAGAAGTATCTTCGTATACTAGGCAGTTTTCGCGAGCTTTAAACTCGCTATGACCTAGATGCATAGTCTGTTTTGCTACCATTACCCTGTCTGACACCTTTTAACATGCCATCCTAATAGCTTGCTTAAGAGTCTACTAGGTGTCGTGAGATTATATTTATCCATTTATGAGTTTCCTACACTCATATGGTCCTCTCGCACCATATTTCTTATACATAGTGGGTCGTGATACATGGGGAAGAGTGATCTATCGCGGAGAATAAATGTAGTATGTTAATAATAAAACTTTGTCATGCTGTATTCACACTTGGTGACTCTAAAATTAGGGTCTGAGCTCTTTAGAGTACACCGCAGAAGTGAAGTTCTGCTAGTTGATGGGATCTGAAAGGCCAGAAGGCATGTTTTGGTGTCCATCCACTCTCGATGTGCCCTGAGTAATCGCTCGAATCGAGCCCCCACATGGGTAGCGTGTGTGGCTCGTGGAACACTCAGGCCACGTGGTGGAATAACCGACACTAGGAGTCGAGTGATGCGGCCCTGTCACACTTGGCTACTAGGCAGGCTACCGACGTGTTATGTTTCAAACGATAAATCCCGCTTAACGAAATTCTGAGGTCAATTTTGAGATTCCTGAGTCATGGTCGCGAGCGTGGGCCTAAAGTAACTGCACTAACTCAACTTAACCGACACAACATGATCAGTCTACATAGAAGACACTCTCGAACGTAGGTATCTATACAATGCACATAAAGGCCTTATCGTGACGTCTCAAGCGGCAACTAGCCAGCGGGACGCGGCGCCGTGCGCTTGAGGGTCGAATACTAAGAGCTCGATCATGATTAGAGGACACGACGCTTCATGACCTGGTATGTAGCAATACAAAAGGAGGCTAAGTGTGACTTGACACTCACCGGACCATGTCAGGTTACATCAACAGTGCACGAGTTATGTGCTATGCCTCGTGCTTATAAGGGCACAAGACCCCTGTACAGTACGATATTACGAACCGGCGAGCGTGTGTGAACGCTCTCTGTTTGATAGCCTTACGATAGGAGCTAGCGGACAGTTGTTGATCTTCCGGGCCGACATCGCGCTGACTCGCATCCGCGAGAAATGCTCGCTTCTCTCGGAACCACTTAACGTCGACTAGTTCGTTGTGCAAGCTGTTGTGGCGGAGACACTTCCCACGTGTGTCAACGCCTCAGTTCGCCAGGCGGAACACGTTTCCAGTGATGTCAGTATTTAGAAGTGAGTTCTCTCCCCGTTCGGGTTCAGAATAAGGTACGACTCTGGGCAGATTTACCTTACGGCATATCGTAAACTAGCACTAATCCAGAACTACATCCAAATATAAACGATCACCTTCCTCATGGTGTCCCAGCATACAACCGAGTGATCTCGCTCTGGCTCATTAGGATAACGATGGAGAAGATCAAGCGTGGTAGAAATGAGGCTATGGACGATAGAATAAACGCTGATACGCGATATGCGTCTAACGTATTATCTACTCCCTCTATCTAAATGGTCTGCCTTAACCGGACATAGAGCAGTAGTGGCCCAGTGAAGCGATACTACATCTAATACTGTAGGACTTACTAGTCCCCTCTCATTTGTATTTCTGCAGTTCAGTTCCACATATGCTACGCCTCAATCTATTTAACACATTGGACGATACCATCACGAAATGAAGCATACAGGTATGTTAGCATGTATGTAGAGACTCCCTTGTAAGCCTTGGCAAGCAAGTTAGTCCAACTGTTGGATGAGATGAGTACTCACGGGTTGCCTTGCTCCCTCTTTCCCTTCTATACCTGATTGTTGCGCAACCATTGGAGTCCAGGAGCCAGACGCCACTCGGACGACGACTCCTACTACAGGAGGTGCCTACTACTACGTGCAGCCGCTGACGACGACCAGGAGTAGTTTAGGAGGATCCCAGGCAGGAGCCATGCGCCTCTTTTGATCTGTATCCTAGTTTGTGCTAGCCTTCTTAAGGCAAACTTGTTTAACTTATGTTTGTACTCAGATATTGTTGCTTCCGCTGACTCGTCTATGATCGAGCTCTTGTATTCGAGCCTTCGAGGCCCCTGGCTTGTAATATGATGCTTGTATGACTTATTTTATTTGTAGAGTTGTGTTGTGATATCTTCCCGTGAGTCCCTGATCTTGATCGTACACGTTTGCGTGTATGATTAGTGTACGATAATCGGGGGCTTCCACACTTTGTTAGCACTTTGGATCGACAAAACCTTCTGGTTGCATCATATACAACTCTTCTTTAAGAATCCATTAAGGAATGCAGTTTTTACATCCATTTGCCAAATTTCATAATCATAAAATGCGGCAATTGCTAACATGATTCGGACGACTTAAGCATCGCTACGGTGAGAAGGTCTCATCGTAGTCAACTCCTTGAACTTGTCGAAAACCTTTCGCAACAAGTCGAGCTTTGTAGATAGTAACATTACCTAGCGTTCAGTCTTCTTCTTGAAGATCCATTTATTCTCTATGGCTTGCCGATCATCGGGCAAGTCAACCAAAGTCCACACTTTGTTCTCATACATGGATCCCATCTCAGATTTCATGGCCTCAAGCCATTTTGCGGAATCTGGGCTCATCATCGCTTCCTCATAGTTCGTAGGTTCGTCATGGTCAAGTAACATGACCTCCAGAACAGGATTACCGTACCACTCTGGTGCGGATCTTACTCTGGTTGACCTACGAGGTTCGGTAGTAACTTGATCAGAAGTTTCATGATCATCATCATTAGCTTCCTCACTTACTGGTGTAGGAATCACTGGAATTGATTTCAGTGATGAACTACTTTCCAATAAGGGAGCAGGTACAATTACCTCATCAAGTTCTACTTTCCTCCCACTCACTTCTTTCGAGAGAAACTCCTTCTCTAGAAAGGATCCATTCTTAGCAACGAATATCTTGCCTTCGGATCTGTGATAGAAGGTGTACCCAACAGTCTCCTTTGGGTATCCTATGAAGACACATTTCTCCGATTTGGGTTCGAGCTTATCAGGTTGAAGCTTTTTCACATAAGCATCGCAGCCCCAAACTTTAAGAAACGACAACTTGGGTTTCTTGCCAAACCACAGTTCATAAGGTGTCGTCTCAATGGATTTAGATGGTGCCCTATTTAACGTGAATGCAGCCTGTCTCTAAAGCATAACCCCAAAATGATAGCGGTAAATCAGTAAGAGACATCATAGATCGCACCATATCTAGTAAAGTACGATTACGACGTTCGGACACACCATTACGCTGTGGTGTTCCGGGTGGCGTGAGTTGCGAAACTATTCCGCATTGTTTCAAATGAAGACCAAACTCATAACTCAAATATTCTCCTCCACGATCAGATTCGTAGAAACTTTGATTTTCTTGTTACGATGATTTTCCACTTCACTCTGAAATTCTTTGAACTTTTCAAATGTTTCAGACTTATGTTTCATTAAGTAGATATACCCATATCTGCTCAAATCATCTGTGAAGGTGAGAAAATAACGATATCCGCCGCGAGCTTCAATGTTCATTGGACCACATACATCAGTATGTATGATTTCCAATAACTCTGTTGCTCGCTCCATTGTTCCGGAGAACGGAGTTTTTAGTCATCTTGCCCATGAGGCATGGTTCGCAAGTACCAAGTGATTCATAATCAAGTGATTCTAGAAGTCCATCAAAATGGAGTTTCTTCATGCGCTTTACACCAATATGACCTAAACGGCAGTGCCACAAATAAGTTGCACTATCATTATCAACTCTGCATCTTTTGGCTTCAATACTATGAACATGTGTATCACTACTATCAAGATTTAGTAAAAAATAGACCACTCATCAAGGGTGCATGACCATAAAAGATATTACTCATATAAATAGAACAACCATTATTCTCTGATTTAAATGAATAACCGTCTCGCATCAAACAAGATCCAGATATAATGTTCATGCTCAACGCTGGCACCAAATAACAATTATTTAGGTCTAAAACTAATCCCGAAGGTAGATGTAGAGGTAGCGTGCCGACGCGATCACATCGACTTTGGAACCATTTCCCACGCGCATCGTCACCTCATCCTTAGCCAATCTTCGCTTAATCCGTAGCCCCTGTTTCGAGTTGCAAATGTTAGCAACTGAACCCAGTATCAAATACCCAGGCACTACTACGAGCATTAGTAAGGTACACATCAATAACATGTATATCAAATATACCTTTCACTTTGCCATCCTTCTTCTCCGCCAAATACTTGGGGCAGTTCCGCTTCCAGTGACCAGTTCCTTTGCAGTAGAAGCACTCAGTCTCAGGCTTAGGTCCAGACTTGGGTTTCTTCACTTGAGCAGCAACTGGCTTGTTGTTCTTCTTGAAGTTCCCCTTCTTCCCTTTACCCTTTTTCTTGAAACTGGTGGTCTTGTTGACCATCAACACTTGATGCTCCTTCTTGATTTCTACCTCCGCACCTTTAGCATTGCGAAGAGCTCAGGAATCGTCTTATCCATCCCTTGCATATTATAGTTCATCACGAAGCTCTTGTAGCTTGGTGGCAGTGATTGAAGAACTCTGTCAATGACACTATCATCAGGAAGATTAACTCCCAGCTGAGTCAAGTGGTTGTGGTACCCAGACATTCTGAGTATATGTTCACTGACAAAACTATTCTCCTCCATTTTGCAGCTGTAGAACTTATTGGAGACTTCATATCTCTCAATCCGGCATTTGCTTGAAATATTAACTTCAACTCCTGGAACATCTCATATGCTCCATGACGTTCAAAACATTGTTGAAGTCCGGTTCTAAGCCGTAAAGCATGGCACACTGAACTATCGAGTAGTCATCAGCTTTGCTCTCAGGTGTTCATAACATCTGGCGTTGCTCCTGCAGCGGGTTTGTCACCTAGCGGTGCTTCCAGGACGTAATTCTTCTGTGCAGCAATGAGGATAATCCTCAAGTTACGGACCCAGTCCGTGTAGTTGCTACCATCATCTTTCAACTTAGCTTTCTCTAGGAACGCATTAAAATTCAATGGAACAACAGCACGGGCCATCTATCTACAACAACATAGACATGCAAAATACTATCAGGTACTAAGTTCATGATAAATTAAAGTTCAATTAATCAAATTACTTAAGAACTCCCACTTAGATAGACATCTCTCTAATCATCTAAGTGATCACGTGATCCATATCAACTAAACCATGTCCGATCATCACGTGAGATGGAGTAGTTTTCAATGGTGAACATCACTATGTTGATCATATCTACTATATGATTCACGCTCGACCTTTCGGTCTCAGTGTTCCGAGGCCATATCTGCATATGCTAGGCTCGTCAAGTTTAACCCGAGTATCTGCGTGCAAAACTGGCTTGCACCCGTTGTATGTGAACGTAGAGCTTATCACACCCGATCATCACGTGGTGTCTCGGCACAACTGAACTGTAGAAAATCCTGCGCTGCTCTCACTTTGCATAGGGTGTTCTATCTAAAACGTTTGATCAAGAGCAGCAGAAATCCTGCTCGGCACATTTTCTTGGCTTCCTGGGGAAGCTGTCGGTTTGCATACGGGTGTTCTAACTAAAATGTTTGCGATGATTGTTTTATATTTAAAAAGAATTAAACTGCGAGCTTGGGCCATTAATGGAGAGGATGCGAGCAAGGTGGGCGGCCATGGAAGTCAAAGGGCTGCTTCCCATTGTAGCGACCAGACCTCAAACAGTCTGATCTCTGTGCTTTAGTGTCATCCCTGGATCAGTAATGCTGACACGCACAGTACTTGAAGGATTTATAACAGAGTAGCAATCACACACTTATTACATCGAATGTCTCAAAAGAGAACTTATTACAATAAATATGGCTTAAGGCCATCTAATAACGATAACAGCGGAAGGCTTGGAAGATAAGTGAGTCCATCAACTCCAACGGCATCACTGAGTATAGAACCACGACCTAAAGGCACCTTACTCGTCGTCTGAAAAGTCTGCAACATGAACGTTGCAGCCCGAAAACGGGTCAGCACATGGAATATGCTGGCAATGTAACACATAGAGAGTAATGAAAGAATAAAGCTATACTACATGCATATATGGCTGGTGGAAAGCTCTATGGTTACAGTTTTTGCATAAAGCCAATTTTTCCCTACTGCAAAGGAATAAATTTTTATTTAACTATCATGGTGGTTTGAAACATTGAGAAGATAGACATCCTCTCAATCCCAATTAAGCATTATCATTAAAACCCAACAATATTAATTAAAGTAACATGATGAGATTCACATGATAATCCAAGTACTAGATACTCAAGACGTCCATAACCGGGGACACGGCTAACCATGATTAGTTTATACACTCTGCAGAGGTTTGCGCACTTTTCCCCACAAGACTCGATCTCCTCCGTTGGGATTCTCGCACTACATGGTGTTTGAGAAACGGATGACCGAGACATAGTCTTTCAGAAGCGCTAGCACCTTACGATCGGGTAGACCGTACACCTACATTCCCCTACATCTGCTAGTCTACCACTGTAAGAGTTCGCACGACTTAATCAACTATGCTAGAGCCCATAATAGCTTGTGGCTGCACACGGAAGTTTCTAGTATGAATAATCTCATGATCCCTTTGAGCCTGGGTGGCGGTCCATAAAGAAAAATAGGCAATCGCTGGAATACCCAGGTGCCTCAATCCACCCAGATGTGTATTAAGTTGCCACCTTAAATAAACCATTAATTAACAATCTCACATCTGTCATGGATACACTCACCCAATCCACGTCTACTAGCATAGCATGGCATAACAAGCAAACGTAGAAGTAACTCCCAAGGGTTTGATAATAAAACAGGTAATAGGTACTACCTCATCTACTTCCCAAAACCCACATATTAATCAGATCCTAATCATGCAATTGTTTGAGGATTCTAATGCAATAAAACTGGGTAGTAAAGAGGTATGATCAAAGTGTTACTTGCCTTGCTGATGATCCGCTGAAACCTAGAGATTCAAAGTAGCAACGGCGCACTCTAGCGATCAAACTATTGA
>NW_024113779.1:0-34945 GCF_003073215.2 Triticum urartu
GGGCCCTCCCTGAGTCAGCCATCGATGGACGTATCAGGCAACAGGTACACTCCCCACGTGAGCACAGCCCACCGCCCCTGCCGGGACCATCACTATCCTCACCTGCGAATTTTCCTTCACGGAACAAAATGAGCGGAAGGAGCTAGAAGCATCTCGTATTCTGTTTCCATACGAGTGCAGCCGCCCAGGCTAGCTGCCTAGCATGCTAGCTCTGGCCTTTCTAAAAATAAAAAATAAAAACGGCAGGCAGAAACAGCTCCGTACGTAGTTTCACTTGCCTTGTCAGGTCATATATCAAATTTATTTATTTTTTAGAATATAATCGTATCAAATTTGCACCGTGGCAAAATCTAAAATGGAGCTATTTATAAAGGAGTGGGCTAGCAAGGACTCGATTGGCAACTCACTTCTTATCATCTTCGGCCCCAAGGCTCCACCACGTATATGATGACACACCTGATATAGATAGTACCAGCAAAGACACGGCAGGATACCGAGGAAGTAGCTTTTTGGCCATCCTCCGGTGTTTGCCCCCAACTCGACTCTCTAACGGAAATGGACCAAGCAGGATTTCCTGCCTGCTTTCTCGCCCATGCATGCAGATGCAGCACGTCAGGCATATCTCGCGAGTTCGGCACACAACACAACAGAGTATTAAGGTGGTTTGATTTAGTTTCATTTTACTTGGAGGAAAAGGCGGTTTGATTGGCTCCAGGATTAGAACAGAACAGGAGTATCTGCTTATCTGGCCGAAAGCAATCGGAGAAACTTTGAGGATTTGCACCCGGTTCCACGTGCCTGGTAGAGCGGGTCGCCACCAAGCGCCGATGAATGGAGTGGCCAGAACTTGATATCTTCGAATCTGGATGACATATATAAATCGCACTTTCAAATGGAAAAATCTTAGACGAACGCGGCATCGTGCCACTGGAGTTGCTGGGCTGCTCAAAAGATTTGGGTGCACCAGTTTTGGTGACAAGTCCAAAATAGGTAAGCCTTACTTCATCCGATTCATATTACTTGTCGCTCAAACGGATATTACATGAGGGATAAGTAATATGGATCAAACCTATTACATTTTCATGGAAAGAAAGGACTTGACTATATTTTGGCGCATAGGACCTTGGACAAAAGAAAGAATTGTACATCGGCCACGTCGAGCAGGCCTCTTCGGCGACGAGTGGGGAGCTCCTGTGTGAAGGACACACTATGGATCTCTCGATTACTCATTACATACAGAGGATTCCATTACAGAGTAGCCATTACAAAGGAACAAGGAACTGGGAAAGAGGAACGGAGAGAGCTAGAGGTAGAAAAAGAGCCAAACCTCGGTTGCCGTGATCCACTGGATACATTCGCTCGTTCCTCTCCCTCGAGTATATGTAGTCGCCTTGCTCAACTGCGTCTAGACGGGCTCAGCCCGTGGCGGTTGGCCCATGACAGATGGCCCGTAACCCAACCGGGATAGAGGGCTGCTGACATCCACCATTCCTTAAAAATTGGCTTGCCCTCAAGTCAGTGCCTGTCCTTCTCTAGTTCATGTGTGATGCCACCAGGGTCCATGGTATATCAATGCCTTGTATCAGAACTACACATTGTGTCCTTGTGGCTATGCCATCTTGATGTAGGGTAGAACCCTAGTGGCCCGATCTTTCACGAAAGGAGCGGATCCCGCGAATAACACGAGGAACACGAGAGGGAAAACGAGGGAAATCACGAGAGGAAACACGAGAGAATCACTCAACCAACAAGAAATAGTCACACATGTGCTAGATCCTCGAAACACAAAGAGATACACGATCCAAATCCAACAAAGGACGATACATAGGGTAACCGGTTCTTCTCCGTGAGGAGGTCTTGAATCCACAAGGGGATCTTCTCGGAAAGGGGTCTTCAATCCAAGGTGGATCTTCTCCGAAGAGGGGCCGCGGTCTCTCTCAAGGAGTAGATCCGATATGGATGAGCGAGGCTCTATCTCTCAAATGAGCTATCACAACGCTAACCCTAACTAGGAGGAGGTGGGGGAGTATATATAGTGCTAGCCCACGAAGGGGTAAGTGATAGGGGGGATACATGGGCCCTTGGCCCGAGTCTTTGCACGCAGGCAGGCCGGAAGTTCCGGGTAGGGCTGGAAGTTCCGGGCTCCGGAAGTTCCGGGCAGGTTCCGGCCGGGTTCCGGGCTATCCAGAGAGTTGGCGCGCTCGGGGCTGGTCTGGACTCCGGGGCCGGAAGTTCCGGGAAGGTCGGAGGGTCCGGGGGCCGGAAGTTCCGGGCGGAGGCCGGATGTTCCGGGCTTTCCAGAAGCTTGTCCTTGCTTATTCTTCCTTCTCCTCTTCCATGCTTGGCCTTGGTCCTTGGATCCTCCATGGTCGTCTCGGTTGTACCTGAGTATATGCAAGGTCCATGCATGAGGTAGTAGCCATGTCTCATATGTGGAAAGTGACGGTTCGAAGAGGAGTGAGTTCACCTTGTGTCCAATGGCGTATGGTCGAGGTCTCATCGTATGTCCTCTTGGGGCTTGGGGAGTAGTCGAAGTGTACATGGGGATGATCATAGGATGCTCCGCATAATCTCCCCTCCCTTGGGAAAGATCCGACATCGAATCGAAAACCTCATCACCATGGAGACGGTTGTCGTGGACGGACTTGTAGTTGGATGGAGTGGAAGACGTTGCGCAATCCAAGTACTCCAAGGTGTCGCCGGAGTGGTATACGTGCAAAGAGAGCAAACACAAACGACACTCGGAAATACAATGGTTAGAGCACACAAAGTGTCCATCATGTAAGAATGAGTCCGTGCAACAAGATTGAGCATGACAAGGTACATGAAACTTATCCAAAAGAGATGGAATGGTATGCAAATCATTCATGGGAGCGAAAACATTCATTATGCACACAATTGTGTTGTGAAAATGATAAATGCAACCACGGTGCAAAATGATGTCATAGAGAGTCGGTGTATCAAAAGCATGAACATGGTAATTGGTGCTCAATGTGACTATGTGATCATGCAATTGATGGTGGGCACTATGATCATGATGTATGAATATGCCATCAAGAAAGATCACAACAAATTTGCTAAGGAAATTCACAAGCTCATATATCATGGATGACATGGAAAGAGATGCAACAAGGCAATCATAATGTGAGTCAATCCATGCATAAGATGCAAATTTGTTATGGGTGGTGTTGTACCATAGCTCAATGTTGTGGTAGAAGTGGTCGTCCGATGGTGAATCCACTAAGTCCGAGCACTCCTCAACTTGAAGGTCCATAGAGCCAATCTCCCATGTCGTCCTCCGTTCACGAGATGTATCATGTAGACAACAAGAAGAAGACAACAATGAAAGAGTGACCCATCCAATATGCGTAATTGAGGATGGCTCAAAGGGAAGGAGTTCACCTTTAGGAGATTCTCGCAAATGTTGGTGTTACACATCGTGTATGCCTTCACATGACCAAATTGTCTCATGACGGTACCGCCTTGTGAATCCTTCAAAATGAAAGAACATGACAAACACTCGGAAAAACAAATGAGGTTAGCGGAGATGCAAAACCTATCATTCATGTGGTAAGATACCCAACAAGTGGATGTATCATGCTCATCATAAGAAATGGCAAGGGAGCATTTAATAGTACGGAGGCATATGATGTGAGAACAACCAAATAGAATAGGTGCAATCAAGCAAGCATGCATCACAAGTAAAGTGTCCAAGTCTCCAAGATCAATAATCATAGACACAACAATTGGATGCAAGCGACAATGAACAAAATATATCATGTGAGAGGCATGAATATATACGTCATCAACCCAAGAAATCAAGTAAAAATGGAACACGAGTGATGCGACAAAGCAAGCAATCATATGAATCAAGGCAAGAAAGCTAGTAGTGTGAAGATGCAACGTACTAGAAGGAATCATGTCAAGTATGTCATGTGTGCAAATGGTAGTCATGAATAATGCACAAGACACAGCACAAGCATGAATGCAAGATATGAGCAAAATAGCATCAATAGCATGAGGCACATGATAAACATGGCAATAGCAACAAGGATCTCCACCAAGCATGCAAATACACATAGGAGTAGCATAATGATGAATCATGGGTAGATGCAAGCAAGGGTCACAATTGCATGGCAAAGGCATAGAAGCAAGCATAGCATGCAAAGTGAACACGGTAAAATGAGCAAGAAGCGAGAAGCGGTATATAGCCCATAGCCATGTGAGAGCCAAGTGAAAGAGATGCGCGTAGTCGTTGCGCGAAGATAGTGGTGGAAAGGATAGTTCACGGGATCCCAAGTCATCTTTGCTCTCAAGAGCTCGTTTCGTCAACTCTTGGGATTGAGAGGTTGACGAGTATACGTGAGTACCTACACAAAACAAAGACAAAGGGAAAATTGTGTGTGCGTGGTAGATGTACACATCATCCATCATGATGCGCACGTGCAAGTGTTTGTTAGCACAAAATAGCCAATGCTCAAATAAATGAGATGCGTGATATAGAAACATGTCATCCATCATGATAGGTTTGTTGTTATGTATAGCATAATGGAGACTCAAATTGTGTAATGCATCATGGGATATATGTAGAGCATTGTTATTCATGGAATGCATACGGTGCAAAAAATTATGACAACATCCAAAACAAAGCATATTTGGTACAATGTGATCATGTCATGGCATAGTAGATGAATTGCTCAAATCATGTAAAGGAAGCATGGCAATATCATCACATGAAAAACAAAAGCCAATGACCATCATCTCGTCATCTATACCATAAGTGCAAATGGGATTTATTGTAATGGGGCATGCATAGTCACTATGTTGAGATTGGAATAATGCAATATGGGATATCTCACTGATATCATATGACAAGGTTAATGGATTGTCAAACATGATGTGACCAATAGAATTTTCACATGATATCCTATGGAGCATAGCATCATAACTAGGCAAATCAACATGCTCATCATCATATTTATCATAAATAGGTGAGTCATGACATGAAGAAGTCGCACTAGCATGAAGCATGGGAATAGGTGTGTCAACATCATGCAAGAAACCATTCGCAAAATAGTCCACTAGTGGGACAAGAGAAGCACCATCACCTATGTTACCTTTGGAGCATCGCTCATGTGTTGGAGGTGAGGTGTCGAAGACCAAGTCGTGGTCATCTTCATCTTGATGGAACCATGTGGGGGTGCATCATCGTCCACCATGGCCATCGTCATCTCCATTGGAGGTATGGACTCGTCGAGGATAGGCGTGTCTTCATGTACGAGACCTAGCACCAAAGAAGAAAACACACTAGGAGTAGAGGTTAAGTCGTTAGAAATCAAAGTGGCCTCACATGCCGTGTCAACTACCTCACTCACTAAGTGTTGTGGCTCACTCACTCCCTCTTGGATGCTCTCACTCATATGGTTGGTGGAGTCACTCAAATGGCTCTCAACCTCACATAGGATGTGTGTCATGCTCTCAAGTGTGGGGCTAGTGGTGGTCACACTCATCCTCTCATAGGAAATGCTCTCAATGTCACGTGTGGTGGAGTCACTCATGTCACTCATGTGGTGGTGGCTCTCCTCACATGGCAATTGGGGCATCTCGTCACATGTCGTTGTCGGAGAGATGTTGGTGCAAATGTCTCCATGCTCAATCATGTCGTGGACGTAGCCGTGGATGAATGCCGAAGATGGCACATCATCACTATCCTCGAAGACCAAAGATAAGGTCTCATGAGCGGTCTCGTAGCTTGACTCGGAGTATGAGTCCAATATGGGCGCCATCTTCATGTTGTTGAAGAGGTTCGTGCTCGTCGCCGTGGTCGAAGGGGGTGGCCCTAGGTCGACCTTCTTGTCGCCATCTTGTTGTAGGAGGTCCATATGATGTGGCACCTCATAGCTCTTCTCCATGACCGAAGGGAAATTCCCATGCTTGGCCATCTTCCTTGAGGGGCTTCCGAAGATGGAAGTGTCGCTCTCACTTGTAGGTGGTCGCCTTGGACTTGATGAAGTCAATGTAGGTGTACTCGTGGGAAGTAGGCGAAGATGCCATACATCCAAAGGCGAAGATGCCTTGATAGCACTTGGCGAAGATGCCGAAGTGGTTGTTGTAGCCGTAGCATGCTCTTGGTGGTGCTTGTCTCGCGGTCTTCTCTTGTGGTCATGAAGTTTGGACTTGGCGTGAAGTAGGGCTTGTTGGGACTTGTAGGTAGGCGCATCTTGAGCATCTTCATGTTGATGGTGGCGTTGTCGCACTTGAGCTCATAGTAGATGTCGTTTGTCATCGTCGTGCACATGTTGCTTGGAGGTGCATGCCCTTCATGAAGAGATGGATCACGAACGTGATGGTGGTCGCCATGGAGTTGTGGACGTGGACGACTTGCGCTTGTGTCGCTTGGGCGCTCCAAAGAGGATCGATGTGCTTGCCGCCGCCTTGAAGATGACGAAGGGGAAGTAGACTTGATCAAGGCCCAAATCTCCTCCATCCTTGCATCTTGCTCCTCCTTTTGTGCGGAAAGCTTGTTGTCGATGTAGTCCCTTTTCCTCGCTTCGGAGTGGCGAATGTCAATGGAGAGGTTCTCGATGCGCTCTCGCAATCTTGATTGTGTGCCTTGCATTTGTCGTTGTAGATCAAAGATTGACGCTTTGGTGATGTAGTTGTTCACGCCGTCATTGTTGTCGAAGACCGGAGATGAAATGCCTTGCCTATCCATCACTCCAAGAGAAAAGTGTGAGTGGTAGAAAGAGAAGAACGAATACAAAATGTACCTTGACCGAAGTTGAAAGTGGATCAATGATCACTCCAATGTGGACAAGGAAATAGCACAATTGGTACCAATTCTTGTCAGTTTCTCACACCTACACGAATAAGGGTTATGGTGGAGCTCGGTGAGGATAGTGGCACAAATTTTTTGATGCAAAATGTTAGCAAGAGTCAATAATGTTGAAAGAGATTCACAAATTCACAAGTGAAACAAGTAGACCAATAGCAATATGTGGCACACGGAAACACACACACGGATAGATAAATGGGGTCGTGCAACCAAGGAATGAGCTCAAAATATGGAATCCACGGAAAATGCTCTTGTTGCACAACTCTAGAGAGACGCTAGCACGATTGCTCAATAGGCGGATACGACACTTGTGCACAACCTATAGGAGACAAAAATGCAACGACTCCTATCCCAAGTATGCTATGTATATGATGTTTTGGTGGTATGATCCAAGATGATCGGATATGACAATCTTATGCAATGTGGTATGATGCTATGGCACTTGCTTACAAGCTTCTTTCTCTCTCTTTTTCTTTGCTTAAAAGCTTATTCTTTTTTTTATATGTATGGCCACTTTGGCACAATGCACAAATCAAGATAGCTATTGTGTATATGCGGGAACAAACTTGAGGCACACGAGATGATATGATAACAAGATGATACCTATGGTATGGTATGTATGCAATGGGAGGTGTAGCTCGATGATCACTAATGTGCACAAGTAACGTTGCCGGCAATACTCAAATGGCTAGTCTCGATAGGCAAGTGACGCAAAATGGGCTAGGGGTTATCAATGCAATGGCAAGGGAATATACAATGGAGGGATACCACGATACCAAGATGATATGGAGGTTACCGTCCTTGTCGATGATGAGTGGCGGTGATCTTGATGGAGATACCAAGATGATGGAGACTCGTCCCTAAGTAGCCGAAACACCTTAGGAAACAGAAAAACCGCGAATTCAAAATCTCAAATGTCAAAATGGTGGTAGCGGGATGCGGTGGTGGTGTTGCGGAAGCTCAATGGGATTGCGACAATGCAATGATGGGTTATGCGAGTAGGCAATGCGGAATAGGGATAGGTTTGTGACTATACACGGTGTCGGAGTTGGAAGCACGGTCCCTAAGTAGCCGAAACACCTTAGGAGACACAACTCACAACACAAACAAAATTGGGTTAAGTTGGGGTGGAAGAAGTGTATGGTTGGTAAGCCTATGCGGAAGTTATGGTGGTGGTGGTGGTTGATGAAGAAGCAACCGTCCCTAAGTAGCCTAGACACCTTAGGAGACTCAAATCACTCCTCAAGCAACCACATATGCGATGGGGAACAAAATTGGTTAGGTTGCGGAAGTCTGCGGTGGTGTAGCGGATGATGTGGTGGAAGCCCTAGGCAAAGATGCCAAAATTCACAAAATTTGATGGTGTCAAAAGGTGGTGAAACCAAGGTGAGGTCCTCGGGCACGTCGATAGCTTCAAAACGAGCCAAAGAACACTCAAATCGGAGTTCGGAGTGAAAAGTTTGTGAAAACGGTGAAGAAGGCTGATGCTGAAATTCTGTGTAATGTTTCGGGTTAGGCCGGAAGTTCCGGCCATAGGGCCGGAAGTTCCGGGCTCCGGAAGTTCTGGGGGGTGGCCGGAAGTTCCGGGGGTTGCGGAAAAAGTCTCGGGGAAGCTGGGGGATTTTGGGTAAACTCTCTGTTTGGCCCGGAAGTTCCGGGGGACGGAAGTTCCGGTGGTGTCCAGAAGTTCCGGGGGTCGTGGAATTTCTTCCGGGACGAACCCTAAATTCCAGATCTGAGAATGGGGGCAGAAAAACTCGATTTCCAAGGTCAAAATTGGGAAGATTGTGAATAGAAATGGGGGAAAAGATGGGGAATGCTAGATCCACTTGAGACACAACGAATCCATGGATCAAAATCAACAAAACATCGTCAAACCAACAATTCGCAAAAAAAATTGGGGGCTATTTTTGGTAGGGATTTTCGAATTTCGGATGAAATTAAGCAAAAGAAAGGCTAGAAAACAAAGAGGGGAGGCTCCCAAAATCGTGATCAACGTGGCTCATGATTACCAAGATGATGTAGGGTAGGAACCCTATAGCCCGATCTTTCACGAAAGGAGCGAATCCCGTGATGAACGACGAAGAACACGAGGAGGGAAACGAGGGGAAAATCACGAGGGGAACACAAAGAGGACACTCAAACCAACAAGAATGATCACACATGCTCTAGATCCATAAACACAAAGGGAAGATACACGATCCAAAGTCAACAATGGACGATACAAGAGATAACCGGTTCTTCTCCGTGAGGAGGTCTTGAATCCACAGGGGGATCTTCCTTAGAAAGGGGGCTTGAATCCAAGGTGGATCTTCGCCGAAGAGGGGCGCGGTCTCTCTCAAGGAGTAGATCCGATATGGATGAGCGTAGCTCTATCTCTCAAATGAGCTATCACAACGCTACCCTAACTAGGAGGAGGTGGGGGAGTATATATAGTGCTAGCCCATGAAGGGGTAAGTGAGAGGGGGATACATGGGGACCTTGGCCCGAGTCTTGGCACGCAGGAAGGCCGGAAGTTCCGGGCTCCGGAAGTTCCGGGGCAGGTTCCGGCCGGGTTCCGGGCTATCCAAAGAGTTGGCGCGCTTGGGGCTGGTCTTGGACTCCGGGGCCGGAGGTTCTCGAGAAGGTCAGATGGTCCGGGCTTTACAGAAGCTTGTCCTTGCTTCTTCTTCCTTCTCCTCTTCCATGCTTGGCCTTGGTCCTTGGATCCTCTTGGTCGTCTCGGTTGTACCTGAGTATATGCAAGGTCCATGCATGAGGTAGTAGCCATGTCTCATATGTGGAAAGTGACGGTTCGAAGAGGAGTGAGTTCACCTTGTGTCCAATGGCGTATGGTCGAGGTCTCATCGTATGTCCTCTTGGGGCTTGGGGCATGGTCAATAACCTCTCGGAGTTGGTTTAGCGATTGCTAAGGCGCAACGTCGTGCATGTTTGTAGTCGGATCATCAAAGTCGTCTCCACCAAATTGATAGTTATCATCTCATCGAAAGATCGGGACACCCTCGCCTCTATCATTAGTGCATTGTTTAGACTTTGGGTTTTGTTTAGACTAAAAGTTCGCCATAGCTGCAACTTCGCGTCCTTATCGTTTGTGTCCAATGACCATACCAAGACGTCACAGAACCCCACCTTCATTAATAAAGCTTTCCTCTTTTCATTCGCAATATCCATACTTGCAATCTCAGTTTCTTGCTTGTTCTTCATTTGCTCGCAGGAAATAGACCCTCGTGGTCAGGTTGATCGTGCTTCGGCGTGGTCAATAACCCTCAGAAGTTGGTTTAGCGATTGCTAAGGTGCGACGTCTTCCCACGTTCATAGTCGGATCGTCAAAGTCGACTCCCATAGAAAATGATATCTATCTCATTGAAACATCGGGATACCTTTGCCTCTATCAAGTGGTAATCAGATTTTCAGGTTGCTCGGTGAGATTTTCCAGTTTTTCATAGTTTAGATCGAGTTTGTTCTTCATACCTACAGTCCATGAAAAAAGCCAAAAAAAATTTAGGGTTCGTTCATCATATCCGAATGAATCTGAGCCTTTGCATAGTCTTTTCAGTATTTTGCTTTGTTGAATTTGTGGTTGAATCGTCGTGTCTAGTTGCTGGTCTTAGAGTCTAGTCTTTTAGAGTTTCGAGTTCTGGTCATAAGTTGAAACGCCGCCGCCGCACCAACATCATGCTCCTGCCATCTACCACCCTCGCTTATCCGCCATTCGATCTGTATTCATATATCACCACCAATCCGTCTCCATATACCATCACACATTCCGTATCCATATACCACCACCAATCCGTATCCATATACCACCACCGCTGCCATATCCTACCATCATATATCCACTACATTCGAGTTCCTTTCATATTAGGTTTGTTTTCGAGGTCCGTCTAATTTCCGATTCGTGTTTCCTTGCCTGAGTAGGTCTCGGAAAAAAGTCTGGAGACCCCCGGGCAGTTTTTAGGCCAAAATTTTCACAGGCAAAAATATTTTTTCCCTATCCTATTTTTAGGCTTTTCTGAGTCTTTTGAGCCACGTGCCATCATAGTGATTTTTTGTCGCACTTTTTCGTCGTCGCTGCCCTGATTTCCGAAAAAAAAGTCAAAAAAAATTTCGTGCCCATCCTATCAGTTTGACGAGGGAAGAGTTTTGAGACACTCGCCATTATAGTGATTTTTCGCAAAAAAAAAGAGGCGCAAAAAAAGAGCGAAATTTTTTTTCCAGAGTGTGCTTTTCCCTTGTTTACGTGCAGCGCCGTGATTTTGTTAGTGTTCTAGGCTCGCGTCTCTAGCACGGTCTAGCCTAGGACCAGCACAGTACCGTCGTTGAGCGTTTATTCAACTTTGCATCTCTGAATTGATTATTGCTGACCCTTTTTGCTACCATATTATAAGCCTTCCCAGCTCCACATACATCTACGTGCGTTTGACTCTCCCTGGTAATCGCTCTATCCAAGCTTTGAGAGTTTTGACTACGACGGTTGCCGATCACCGCCTGCTGCTGGGTAAGAACTGGTAAGAATTTGAGATTTGCTTGACGGATTTGTGACATCCACCACCACCTCTTGTTAGTAGTCTATAGGATCATATTCTTGTGTGTTTCTATTGCTGCTAACCATGGCAGGATCACAAGCCGACGAGACTGACTGGGAGAACCAACGAATAAGGAGTTGCATGATAAATTTCAGCAAATGATGAGTGGACAGGTGCAAGATGTGCTAAACAGATTTGAAGAGGCCATGGAGAAGATAGATGGCATGGAGAAGACGTTCGAAACAAAGCTCGATAACAGTTTAATGAATTGCTCCGCGTCTTCCACCACCACCACCGGCTGCCCCTAACGCACCTCTACAACAACAACAATCGTCGCTTTCCAAATCAAGTGGGACGAGCACAGCGCATTCCCATTGACCCTGGGCAAAATTCTGGTGCCGCTGTTGATGCTTCTGCCGCTCCTGCTGCTACTAGCAGAGGTGGAGGACCATTACGAGGATGGAGGTTGACCAAAATCAGAACTACGTGCAACCACCAGCACCACCACCCAGGTCGTCCTCATGCATATCATCAACGGTAGGGCTGCACCACCACCTGAGGTACATGACCATCTTCCTAAACTAAAATTGAATATTCACCATTTGAGGGTAGATATGTTCCTGATATATATCTTACTTGGGAGTTAGAAACTGAACAACGATTTACATGTTTACAATATCCTGAGGAGAGACGTGTTCCTGCTGCTGTTTGTGCTTTCACTAGCTTTGCATGTGTTTGGTGGTCTGAACATTGTAGATTATATCCTATTCCAGCTACTTGGGCTGCTTTGAAAACTGCTATGCGTACTCGTTGGGTTCCACCATATTATCAACGTGAATTACTTCAAAAATTGCAGCGTTTAAGACAAGGAAAAAATTCTATAGAAGAATATTATCAGGAATTACAAACTGGCATGATTAGATGTGGTATTGTTGAGGAGAATGAAGCTATGCTTGCACGTTTTATGGGTGGATTAAATAGAGAGATTCAGACCATTCTAGAGTATAAGGAGTATACTAATATCACTCGTTTATTCCATCTTGCTTGTAAAGCTGAAACGTGAAGTGCAGGATCGACAGGCATTGGACGCGAAAACTTTTCTGCAGGTCGATCTTCATCATGGACACCACGTGCATCCTCTACTTCCACTCCACCAGCACCTCCATCAGTGCCACCTCTAGCCGTGATACAAGAAAGCAGGCACAACCACCACTATCTGCCAAGAGCACACCTGTCGGACCTGCGAAAGATCTTCTTCTTCCATGGCATCAACAGGGCACACAAGTGATATTATTTGTTCGACGTTGAAGGGTGGAGGTCATTATGCGAGAGAATGCCCATCTAAGCGTGTGATGATTGTTACTGAGGATGGTGGGTATGAGTCCGCTAGTGACTATGATGAGGAGACTTTGGCTCTTATTACACGTGAAGAACACGGTGGAGATGATTCTGATCATGAGACGCAATACATGGCTCCTGAAGATGCTGACAGGTATGAATGTTTAGTTGCTCAACGTGTTTTGAGTGTGCAGGTTACACAAGCTGAGCAAAATCAGAGGCATAATTTGTTCCATACAAAGGGAGTTGTGAAGGAACGTTCTGTTCGCGTCATCATAGATGGAGGGAGCTGCAATAACTTGGCTAGCATGGAGATGGTGGAGAAGCTATCTCTCACCACAAGACCACATCCACATCCTTACTACATCCAATGGTTCAACAACAGCGGCAAGGTTAAGGTAACACGTACTGTTCGTGTGCATTTTAGTATCTCTACATATGCTGATTATGTTGATTGTGATGTGGTACCTATGCAAGCATGTTCCTTATTACTTGGTAGACCATGGCAATTTGATAAAAATTCTGTACACCATGGTAGAAACAATCAGTATACTCTTGTTCATAAGGATAAAAATATTACTTTGCTTCCTATGACTCCTGATTCCATTTTGAAAGATGATATTAATAGAGCTAATAAAGCAAAACAGGAGAAAAATAAAGTGAAAATCAGATTGTGGCAAAAGAATTTGAGCAACAAATGCAGCCTAATAATAAACCATCTAGTGTTGCTTCTGAAATTAAATTGAAAAGTGCATGTTTACTTGCCACCAAATCTGATATTGATGATTTAGATTTTAGCAAATATGTTTGCTATGCTTTTGTGTGCAAAGAGGCATTATTTTCATTCGAGGACGTGCCTTCCTCTTTGCCTCCTGCTGTCACTAACATTTTGCAGGAGTTCGCTGACGTCTTTCCACAAGACGTGCCACCGGGATTACCACCTATTCGAGGGATTGAGCATCAAATTGACTTAATTCCCGGTGCATCATTACCCAACGTGCACCATACCGTATCAATCCAGAGGAGACGAAGGAGATTATGCGTCAAGTACAAGAACTGCTCGACAAAGGTTATATACGCGAATCCCTTAGTCCTTGTGCTGTTCCTATCATTTTAGTGCCGAAAAAGGATGGTACGTCGCGTATGTGTGTTGATTGTAGAGGCATTAATAATATTACTATTCGTTATCGTCATCCTATTCCTAGGCTAGATGATATGCTTGATGAATTGAGTGGCTCTACAATATTCTCCAAAGTTGATTTGCGTAGTGGATACCATCAAATTCGTATGAAATTGGGAGATGAATGGAAAACAGCATTTAAAACTAAGTTTGGATTATATGAGTGGTTAGTCATGCCTTTTGGGTTAACTAATGCACCTAGTACTTTCATGAGGTTAATGAACGAAGTTTTACGTGCTTTCATTGGACGATTTGTGGTAGTTTACTTTGATGACATATTGATTTATAGCAAATCTTTGGAGGAACATTTGGAACATTTACGTGTTGTTTTTATTGCTCTACGTGATGCACGTTTGTTTGGTAACCTTGGAAAGTGCACCTTTTGCACCGACCGAGTATCTTTTCTTGGCTATGTTGTTACTCCACAGGGAATTGAAGTTGATAAAGCCAAGATTGAAGCTATTGAGAGTTGGCCGCAGCCCAAAACGGTCACACAAGTGAGGAGTTTCCTTGGCCTCGCTGGTTTCTATAGGCGTTTTGTGAGAGATTTCAGCACCATTGCTGCACCTCTCAACGAGCTTACAAAGAAGGATGTGCCTTTTGTTTGGGGTACCGCACAGGAAGAAGCCTTCACGGTATTGAAAGATAAGTTGACACATGCTCCTTTACTCCAACTTCCTGATTTCAATAAGACTTTTGAGCTTGAATGTGATGCTAGTGGAATTGGATTAGGAGGTGTGTTATTACAAGATGGAAAACCTGTTGCATACTTTTCTGAAAAATTGAGTGGGCCTAGTCTGAACTATTCTACTTATGATAAAGAATTATATGCTCTTGTTCGGACCTTAGAAACATGGCAACATTATTTATGGCCCAAGAAATTTGTTATACATTCTGATCATGAATCTTTGAAACACATTAAAAGTCAAGCAAAACTGAACCGTAGACATGCTAAATGGGTTGAATTCATTGAGACTTTCCCTTATGTCATTAAACACAAGAAGGGTAAAGAAAATGTTATTGCTGATGCATTGTCTCGTCGTTATACTATGCTTTCACAACTTGACTTTAAAATATTTGGTTTGGAGACCATCAAAGATCAATATGTGCATGATGCTGAATTTAAAGATGTATTGCAGAATTGTAAGGAAGGGAGAACTTGGAACAAGTTCATTCTTAACGATGGATTTGTGTTTCGTGCTAACAAGCTATGCATTCCAGCTAGCTCCGTTCGTCTTTTGTTGTTGCAGGAGGCGCATGGAGGAGGACTAATGGGACACTTTGGCGTGAAGAAGAAGGAGGACGTACTTGCTACACATTTCTTTTTGATGAGGGTAGAACCCTAGTGGCCCGATTTTTCACGATAGGAGCGGATCCTGCGAAGAACACGATGAACGTGAAGAGGGGAACGAGGGAAAACGGGAGGAAACACAAGAGGAACACTCAAACTAACAAGAACAAGTCACACATGTGCTAGATCCTCGGGTACATAGAACGATACACGAATCCACGGACAACTAAGGATGATACATAAGGGTAGCCGGTTCTTCTCCGAGAGGAGGTCTTGAATCTACAAGGGGATCTTCCCGTAAAGGGGTCTTGAATCCAAGGTGGATCTTCTCCGTAGAGGGGCCGCGGTCTCTCTCGTGGAGTAGATCCGATATGGATGAGCAAAGGCTATCCTCACATATGAGCTACAACTTTGCTAACCCTAGAAAGTTGTACGGGATAGAGTATATATAGTCTAGGTGACGAAAAGGGTACATGGGCCTCGGCCCAAGTGGCTGCGCGCAGGCAGGGCCGGAAGTTCCGGGCTAGGCCGGATGTTCCGGGCGCCGGAGGTTCCGGGGAGGGTCCGGCCTAACCAGAGAGTTGGCGCGGTGGAGCGGTGCTGGCATCCGGGGGCAGGAAGGTCCGGGCAGGCCGGAGGTTCCGGGCGCCGGAAGGTCCGGGACGGGGTCCGGGCTAACCCGAGAGTTGGCACGCCTGGGCTGGTCGAAGTCATCGGCGGCCGGAAGCTCCGGGTCGGCCGGAAGGTCCGGGGGCCGGAAGTTCCGGGCTCTGGCCGGAAGTTCCGGGCTGTCCAGAGTGTTGACGCCTGTCTCTTCTTCTACAGTCCTCAGCTCCGAGTCTTGAGCGTTGTACCTGGTGACACATAGTATCTCGGACTTAGGCAGTAGCCATGTCTCACTTGAAGAGGGGGAAAACTCAAGTAGGAGTGATGTCACCTCGGATTGAATAGCACGTGCCCTAGCCCTTGTCATTGGCCCACTTTGAGCTTGGATAGTTGAGGTGGCGTCCATGTGGATGGTCGTGGGATGCTCCGCATCATCTCCCCTCCCTTGGGGAAGATCTGTCCTCGGATCGTATTCTTCATCACCATGGAAGGGAGAGAGATCTTTGATGTTGAAGATGTCGCTCACGTTGTATTTGTCCCGTTGGAGGTCGATCTTGTAAGCGTTGTCGTTGTAGCGTGCGAGCACCTTGAAGGGTCCATCGGCTCGAGGTCGAAGCTTAGACTTGCATTCTTGTGGAAAGCGCTCCTTGCGAAGGTGTAGCCACACGAGATCACCAATGTTGAAGACCATAGGTTGCTTGTTGACGTTGAGCTTGGTCGCAAGGCGTTGTACTTGGCGCTCGATGGTGTTTCTTGTATTTTCATGCACCTTCTTGATATGGGTCGCTCGTGCACTTGCGTCCAAATTGATTCGCTCTTGGAGTGGTAGAGGTAGAATATCCAATGGTGACAAAGGGTTGAATCCGTAGACGACCTCGAAAGGGGACTTGCCGGTTGATGAATGTCTTGCTCGGTTTTAGGCGAACTCGACGATGGGTAGACACTCCTCCCACTCCTTGATGTTCTTCTTGATGAGTACTCGAAGTATAGCGGAGAGTGTGCGGTTTTTCACCTCCGTTTGGCCGTCGGTTTGAGGATGGTACGCCGTGGAGAAGAGTAGCTTGATTCCGAGCTTGGCGCATAGGGTCTTCCAAAAGTAGCTAAGGAACTTGACGTCGCGGTCCGAGACGATAGTCTTTGGCACACCATGTAGACGCAATATTTCCCTGCAAAAGAGATTAGCTACATGTGAAGCATCGTCTATCTTGTTACAAGGAATAAAGTGTGCCATTTTTGAGAAACGGTCCACAACGACAAATATGGAATCTTTCCCATTGCGAGTCCTAGGCAAACCAAGTACAAAGTCCATGCTAATGTCTTCCCAAGGTTGGTATGGAATCGGTAAAGGCATATAGAGACCATGAGATTGAGCTTTGGACTTAGCTTTGCGACATGTAGAACACCAGTTGGTGAAGCGATTGATGTCCCGAAACATCTTTGGCCAAAAGTAGCTCTTCGAGAGCGTGGCGAACGTCTTGTCACGTCCAAAGTGTCCCATTAAGCCTCCTCCATGAGATTCCTGCAAAAGCAACAAATGAAGCGAGGACTCGGGAATGCAAAGTTTGTTAGCTCTCATAAGGTAGCCATCTTTGATGTAATAGCGTTCCCAAGATGTATTCGACAAACACTTGGCATAAGGAATGGCAAAAGTTGTATCATGCTCATATAAGTCTTTGATATGCTCGAAGCCAATGACATCTAACTCAAGTTGCGTGACAAGCATGCAAATGCGGGAAAGAGCATCCGCTACTATGTTTTCTTTACCTTTGATGTACTTGATGACATAAGGAAAAGACTCAATAAATTCACTCCATTTAGCATGACGCTTGTTCAACTTAGTTTGTCCCTTAAGATACTTGAGAGTCTCATGATCGGTATGAAGGATAAACTCATGGGGACGAAGGTAGTGTTCCCATTCATGCAAAACGCGGACTAAAGCATATAGCTCTTTGTCATAGATGGGGTAGTTGAGTTGCGCTCCGGAAAGTTTCTCACTAAAGTAAGCTATGGGGCGCTTCTCTTGCGTTAACACACCTCCTATGCCATTACCACTAGCATCGCAATGAATTTCAAAAGGTTTGTCGAAGTTGGGTAAAGAAAGCACAGGAGCATGAGTAAGCAAATTCTTAAGCTCATTAAATGCGGTATCTTGGGATGGTCCCCAAACAAAAGGCGCATTCTTCTTGCTCAAAGCATGCAAAGGCGAAGCAATGGTGCTAAAATCCTTTACAAAGCGACGATAGAAACCCGCAAGGCCAAGGAAACTATGCACTTGATGCAAGTTGGTTGGTTGCGGCCAAGTCTTAATAGCATTGATCTTGGACTCATCTACATGAACACCCTTAGAAGAGACAAGAAATCCTAAGAAAACGAGCTTATCAACACCAAAAAGGCATTTCTCCATATTAGCATAGAGACGCTCTTTCCTAAGAGTTTGCAAAACAGTGCAGACATGGGTGACATGCTCTTGGATAGATTTGCTAAACACAAGAATATCATCAAAGTAGACCACAACAAATATACCAATGTAAGGGCGAAAGACATGATTCATGAGGCGCATAAAAGTGCCCAGTGCTTCCGAAAGACCCATAGGCATGACTAACCACTCATATAAACCAAACTTGGTTTTGAAGGCGGTTTTCCATTCATCACCCTCTTGTATGCGGATTTGATAGTAACCACTCTTAAGATCAATTTTGGAAAATATAGTGGCACCGCTAAGCTCATCAAGCATATCATCTAGGCGTGGAATGGGATACCTATAACGAACGGTGATAGCATTGATAGGTCTACAATCGGAGCACATGCGAAAACTACCATCACGTTTTGGCACAAGAATGACCGGACGACACAAGGGCTCAAACTTTCACGCACATGTCCATGGTCTATGAGATGCTTTACTTGCCTTTGTATTTTGTTTCGTCGGGGTTGACGCGGTAGGGAGCTTTGTTTGGAAGTGGCGCTCCGGGGATGAGGTCGATGCGGTGCTCAATGCCTCGAAGTGGAGGTAGTCCCGGAGGTAGCTCATCGGGGAAAACATCTTGAAATTCCTGCAAAAGAGAAGACAACACTAGAGGAAGAGTGTGAGAGGTGTTAGTTTGTGGTGCATTGTCCTTGCACACGAGGACGTAGTGTAGGACACTAGATGGGTTCTCACACACTTCTCTCATCTCACGTTTGGTGGCAAATAGAACTAGGTTCTTGTTTTCGCTCATCATGGAGGCACTCGATATTTGGCTTGTGGCGCTCACTCTCTTTTTGGTGGCTCACTCTCTCACTATGATCTCCATGATGGGTGTGCGTGGTTGCTTGTGCACTTGGTGTCGGCGATCACTTGACTTGGCGACATTGGACGGAGGACGTACTCCTTGCCCTTCATCTTGAAGATGTAGTGTCGTTCGGCCGTTGTGGACGACTCCTCTATCGAATTGCCATGGCCGTCCAAGGAGAAGATGACAAACGGTCATTGGAACGACGTCGCACTCCAAGGTGTCTTCGTAGGCGCCGATCTTGAAGGAGACTTGTACTCGGTGCTCGACTTGGATAGTGCCGGAGTCACTAAGCCATTGCACTTTGTATGGATGTGGATGCTTCGTCTTGGGCAATTGGAGCTTGGAGCAAAGTTCTTCACTTGCGAGATTGTGACAACTCCCTCCATCGATGATGACCTTGACGGATCGTCCATTGATGCCGGCCTTGGTGTGGAATATGTGGCATCGTTGGTCTTCTTCTTGGTGATGTTGGAGAGTCAAGACTTTGGAGACAACAAGTGCGGGACTTGAGTCTTCATCACAAAAGACTTGTTCTTCTTCATTGTTCACTTGGCGGTGCATGGCGACTTGCTCAAGGGGCTTCCATTTCGCCTTCCCTCATGGAGTCATAAGTGCCATCGTCGTTGAAGACCATGGTTCGCTTGTTGGTGCACTCATAGGACTTGTGGCCTCGGCCTCCGCAAGTGAAACACTTGAAGGAACTCGTCTTGACGGTCTCATCGGTTGGGGTAGATGATGATGAAGCTCTCGGCTTGAAGTTGCTCGTAGGAGGATGGCTTGTAGTTGACGAAGCTTTCTTGGAAGTCGACTTGTCGATGTTGAAGTAGAAAGGTCTTGTAGTCGGTGTTGGAGTCGTTGAAGCTTGGTTATTTGGAGAAGCCGTAGTGACTTGGATGAGAACTTGGCATACTTGAAATCATCTTGCACTTGGCTGTTCGTAGCTTGGTGCACTAGCTCGATGAGGTTTGAGTATGGTTGGAAGTCGGCGATCTTCTTGATAGGATGATTGAGTCCATTCAAGAAAATGCCATTGTTTGCTCATCATCTTCCATGACATTGGCTCTTATCATGGCAATCTCCATCTCCTTGTAGTATTTCTTCAACGCTCTTGGTTCCTTGCTTGAGTTGTTGGAGTTTCTTGAAGAGATCGCGGTTGTAGTAGGTAGGTACGAAGCGTGCTCTCATGACATCCTTCATTTGCGCCCAAGTAGTGATGGGTGGTTCACCTCTTGCCTCTCGGCGCTCTATGACTTGTTCCCACCAAATGAGGCACATAGTCTTGGAACTCAAGGGATGCCATCGCGATCTTCTTCTCTTCTTCATAATTGTGCAAACGGAAGATCTTGTCAACTTTCAATGCCCATGAAAGGTACTCTTCGGGATCGTTGCTTCGTTGAACTTGGGCATGGTGAACTTGAGCTTGCCGTAGCGTTGCTCTTCATTGTGTTGGGGTCGGGGATGATGACGCCCATGTTGTAGATGATTGTTCAACTCGTGGTGCTCTTGGCGCGGAGGGTTGTTATCCTCATGTTGCTCTTGTTGGAGGATTTCCATTGTCTTCATGCTCTCGATGAACTTGATGGTGTTGGCGAGCTTGTGGAGGATCTTCGCGAGCTCGAAGAGGAACTTGACGATGCACGCGAGCGTGAAATCTTTGTTCTTGAATTTCTTCGCGATGTGCTTCCTCTTGTTCACGGGCTTGTCGGCTTCGGTCGGCAATGGCTCGACTCGAATCGCGTAGAGCTTGTTGCGCCGCAAGTGCTTGAGCGTCACGGAGTTGTTGTGCTTGACGTTGTGCCTCGGCATCTTGGGCATTTTGGTGTAGACGCGACCCTCGCTCTTCCTCTTCATGTTGGCGTTGACGTTGCCGTTCTCGTGCAAGCGCAAAGGCTTCTTGAGTTTGACGTTGTCGGCGCTCTTGAGAGTCGGTGTCTCTTAGGGGATTGAGGCTTGCTTGACGGTCGGCGCGCGCGGCTCGACGAAGAGTGTTCGATGTCGGAGTACTTGAGCCGGAGAGGGTGAAGTCGGAGTGGCGGCTTGAACGGCTCCTTCTTGAAGTGGAAGACGAGCGGTTGAGCAACAAAGCACGAATCTCGTCCATCCTTGCGTCATTCTCTTGCTTGTGATCGTCGAGCTTGTGGTCGAAGTAGTCCCTTGTACGTTGCTCGGAAAGTCGCAAGTCGGCGGCAAGGTTGTCGATGCGTTCACTCATAGCTTGTTGCTCTTGATGCAAAGCACGTTGTGCACCAAAGAGGTGACTCTTGGTGACGAAGGAGTTCATGTCGTCGTCTTGCTCCATGAAGAGTGGGTTGGTAGAAGTACTTGGCCTATCCATCATTCCAAGACAAATGTGAGTGGTAGAAAGAGAAGAACGAGTACCAAATGTACCTTGACCGAAGTTGAAAGTGGATCGAGGATCACTCCAATGTAGGACAAGGAAATAGCACAATTGGTACGAGTTCTTGTCGGTTTCTCACACCTACACAATAAAAGCTTTTGTGTGGAGCTTGGTTAGGATGGTGGCAGCAAAATTTGATGTAATTGGCTGTTCAATATGGGAATGAGTATTCGCAACCCATTAGAAGTAAGTATAGCTCGTATGCAACTTGTCACCACATGAAACTTCAATAAGTTGGTAAGAGATACTTCGCAAAAGACTCCACAATGTAACACAAGTGAATTCCATATCTCTAGATAACCCGTCACCCAGAGAAAACATCCAAGCAGACAGAAAAGACTACAGTCATAGGGCAGGTCCGTTGACATTACCACATCGGTGATGCGCAAAATGTCGGCCATCACAACACTACACAACATTGTACAAAGTAAATTTTTACGTCTCTCTTGTTCTCTTGCTGTCATAAACACTAGAGAGAGTACGGCCTTGCACGATTCCACATCCTATTTAGAGTGATATCTGCCAGAATCATATGGTGTCACACCAATCTCTTAATCTTGAACCAAACAGATTTAACGACTTCTATATCCCAAATCATCTTTGTTATTCCCCAAGTCGTTGCCTACTGAGAATCGTATCCAAAATGATCGAGTAGGAACACAACTCTAGTGATCTCGTATGATGCTATTGGTCTTTGACTTAAAAGCTCTTGTGCTTACCCTTCCTATTGCTTGCTCCACAAAGGCTTTGCGTTGGGCTCTTGTAAGTTGGAAGAACCGTATCGCGCAGAAACAACAATTTTTTCCTACTCTGTTTTCCACCAGAGTCATGCAGCGAGTATCAACCTAACGAGATATCCATCCATAGTCAGTCTAAACATATTCCCTTTTGTTACCCCGATTCGCGGCAGCCAGCGTTCAAAGAACCGTTTGCCATTGTGAGTTTTAACCGCACTCACGACCGCACCGCTGACGGTCTCACAATATCAACCCAAGCCAGCTCGCGTAGCAGCATGAAGTAACCATGAGACGACGCATTGCATGCAACAGAGTTACGACGCTTAGCAAGATGATGTTGGGTTTCGTAGTAATTTCAAAAAAATTTTCCTACGCACACGCAAGATCATGTGATGCATAGCAACGAGGGGGAGAGTGTTGTCTACGTACCCAACGCAGACCGACTGCGGAAGCGATGACACGACGTAGAGGAAGTAGTCGTACGTCTTCACGATCCAACCGATCAAGCACCGAAACTACGGCACCTCCGAGTTCGAGCACACGTTCAGCTCGATGATGATCCCCGGACTCCGATCCAGCAAAGTGTCGGGGAAGAGTTCCGTCAGCACGACGGCGTGGTGACGATCTTGATGTACTACAGCAGCAGGGCTTCGCCTAAACTCCGCTACAGTATTATCGAGGACTATGGTGGCTGGGGGCACCGCACACGGCTAAGGAATAGATCACGTGGATCAACTTATGTGTTTCTGGGGTGCCTCTGCCTCAGTATATAAAGGAGCCAAGGGGGAGGGGGCCGCCAGCCAGGAGGTGGGCGCAGGAGGAGTCCTACTCCTCCCGGGAGTAGGACTCCCCCCCAATCCTAGTTGGACTAGGATTCCCCGAGGGGGAAAGAGGGAGAGGGGGGCCGGCCACCTCTCCTAGTCCTAACAGGACTAGGGGAGGGGGGAGGCGCGCGGCCACCTTGGGCTGCCCCTTTCTCCTTTCCACTAAAGCCCATTAAGGCCCATATGGCTCCCGGGGGGTTCCGGTAACCTCCCGGTACTCCGGTAAAATCCCGATTTCACCCGGAACACTTCCGATATCCAAACATAGGCTTCCAATATATCAATCTTTACGTCTCGACCATTTCGAGACTCCTCGTCATGTCCGTGATCACATCCGGGACTCCGAACAACCTTCAGTACATCAAAATGCATAAACTCATAATATAACTGTCATCGTAACCTTAAGCGTGCGGACCCTACGGGTTCGAGAACAATGTAGACATGACCGAGACACGTCTCCGGTCAATAACCAATAGCGGGACCTGGATGCCCATATTGGCTCCTACATATTCTACGAAGATCTTTATCGGTCAGACCGCATAACAACATACGTTGTTCCCTTTGTCATCGGTATGTTACTTGCCCGAGATCGATCGTCGGTATCCAATACCTAGTTCAATCTCGTTACCGGCAAGTCTCTTTACTCGTTCCGTAATACATCATCTCGCAACACTAACTCATTAGTTGTAATGCTTGCAAGGCTTATGTGATGTGCATTACCGAGAGGGCCCAGAGATACCTCTCCGACAATCGGAGTGACAAATCCTAATCTCGAAATACGCCAACCCAACATCTACCTTTGGAGACACCTGTAATGCTCCTTTATAATCACCCAGTTACGTTGTGACGTTTGGTAGCACCCAAAGTGTTTCTCCGGCAAACGGGAGTTGCATAATCTCATAGTCATAGGAACATGTATAAGTCATGAAGAAAGCAATAGCAACATACTAAACGATCGGGTGCTAAGCTAATGGAATGGGTCATGTCAATCAGATCATTCAACTAATGATGTGAATCTCCGTTAATCAAATAACAACTCTTGTTCATGGTTAGGAAACATAACCATCTTTGATTAACGAGCTAGTCAAGTAGAGGCATACTAGTGACACTCTTGTTTGTCTATGTATTCACACATGTATTATGTTTCCGGTTAATACAATTCGAGCATGAATAATAAACATTTATCATGATATAAGGAAATAAATAATAACTTTATTATTGCCTCTAGGGCATATTTCCTTCAGTCTCCCACTTGCACTAGAGTCAATAATCTAGATTACATTGTAATGATTCTAACACCCATGGAGCCTTGGTGCTGATCATGTTTTGCTCGTGGAAGAGGCTTAGTCAACGGGTCTGCAACATTCAGATCCGTATGTATCTTGCAAATCTCTATGTCTCCCACCTGGACTAGATCCCGGATGGAGTTGAAGCGTCTCTTGATGTGTTTGGTCCTTTTGTGAAATCTGGATTCCTTTGCCAAGGCAATTGCACCAGTATTGTCACAAAAGATTTTCATTGGACCCGATGCATTAGGTATGACACCTAGATCGGATATGAACTCCTTCATCCAGACTCCTTCGTTTGCTGCTTCCGAGGCAGCTATGTACTCCGCTTCACATGTAGATCCCGCTATGACGCTTTGTTTAGTACTGCACCAACTGACAGCTCCACCGTTTAATGTAAACACGTATCCGGTTTGCGATTTAGAATCGTCCGGATCAGTGTCAAAGCTTGCATCAATGTAACCTTTTACGATGAGCTCTTTGTCACCTCCATATATGAGAAACATATCCTTAGTCCTTTTCAGGTATTTCAGGATGTTCTTGACCGCTGTCCAGTGATCCACTCCTGGATTACTTTGGTACCTCCCTGCTAGACTTATAGCAAGGCACACATCAGGTCTGGTACACAGCATTGCATACATGATAGAGCCTATGGCTGAAGCATAGGGAACATCTTTCATTTTCTCTCTATCTTCTGCATTGGTCGGGCATTGAGTCTTACTCAACTTCACACCTTGTAACACAGGCAAGAACCCTTTCTTTGCTTGATCCATTTTGAACTTCTTCAAAACTTTGTCAAGGTATGTGCTTTGTGAAAGTCCAATTAAGCGTCTTGATCTATCTCTATAGATCTTAATGCCTAATATGTAAGCAGCTTCACCGAGGTCTTTCATTGAAAAACTTTTATTCAAGTATCCCTTTATGCTATCCAGAAATTCTATATCATTTCCAATTAGCAATATGTCATCCACATATAATATCAGAAATGCTACAGAGCTCCCACTCACTTTCTTGTAAATACAGGCTTCTCCGAAAGTCTGTATAAAACCAAATGCTTTGATCACACTATCAAAACGTTTATTCCAACTCCGAGAGGCTTGCACCAGTCCATAAATGGATCGCTGGAGCTTGCACACTTTGTTAGCTCCCTTTGGATCGACAAAACCTTCCGGTTGCATCATATACAACTCTTCTTCCAGAAATCCATTCAGGAATGCAGTTTTGACATCCATCTGCCAAATTTCATAATCATAAAATGCGGCAATCGCTAACATGATTCGGACGGACTTAAGCATCGCTACGGGTGAGAAGGTCTCATCGTAGTCAATCCCTTGAACTTGTCGAAAACCTTTCGCGACAAGTCGAGCTTTGTAGACAGTAACATTACCATCAGCGTCAGTCTTCTTCTTGAAGATCCATTTATTCTCAATTGCTTGCCGATCATCGGGCAAGTCAACCAAAGTCCATACTTTGTTCTCATACATGGATCCCATCTCAGATTTCATGGCTTCAAGCCACTTTGCGGAATCTGGGCTCACCATCGCTTCTTCATAGTTCGTAGGTTCATCATGATCTAGTAGCATGACTTCCAGAACTGGATTACCGTACCACTCTGGTGCGGATCTTACTCTGGTTGATCTACGAGGTTCAGTAGTATCTTGTTCTGAAGTTTCATGATCATTATCATTAACTTCCTCACTTATTGGTGTAGGTGTCGCAGAAACAATTTTCTGTGATGTACTACTTTCCAACAAGGGAGTAGGTACAGTTACCTCGTCAAGTTCTACTTTCCTCCCACTCACTTCTTTCGAGAGAAACTCCTTCTCAAGAAAGTTTCCGAATTTAGCAACAAAAGTCTTGCCTTCGGATCTGTGATAGAAGGTGTATCCAATAGTTTCCTTTGGATATCCTATGAAGACACATTTCTCCGATTTGGGTTCGAGCTTATCAGGTTGAAGCTTTTTCACATAAGCATCGCAGCCCCAAACTTTAAGAAACGACAACTTTGGTTTCTTGCCAAACCATAGTTCATAAGGCGTCGTCTCAACGGATTTTGATGGTGCCCTATTTAACGTGAATGCGGCCGTCTCTAGAGCATAACCCCAAAATGATAGCGGTAAATCAGTAAGAGACATCATAGATCGCACCATATCTAGTAAAGTACGATTACGACGTTCGGACACACCATTACGCTGTGGTGTTCCGGGTGGCGTGAGTTGCGAAACTATTCCACAATTTTTCAAATGTACACCAAACTCGTAACTCAAATATTCTCCTCCACGATCAGATCGTAGAAACTTTATTTTCTTGTTACGATGATTTTCAACTTCACTCTGAAATTCTTTGAACTTTTCAAATGTTTCAGACTTATGTTTCATTAAGTAGATATACCCATATCTGCTTAAATCATCTGTGAAGGTGAGAAAATAACGATATCCGCCACGAGCCTCAATATTCATCGGACCACATACATCGGTATGTATGATTTCCAACAAATCTGTTGCTCTCTCCATAGTACCGGAGAACGGTGTTTTAGTCATCTTGCCCATGAGGCACGGTTCGCAAGTACCAAGTGATTCATAATCAAGTGGTTCCAAAAGTCCATCAGTATGGAGTTTCTTCATGCGCTTTATACCGATATGACCTAAACGACAGTGCCACAAATAAGTTGCACTTTCATTATCAACTCTGCATCTTTTGGCTTCAACATTATGAATATGTGTATTACTACTATCGAGATTCAATAAGAATAGACCACTCTTCAAGGGTGCATGACCATAAAAGATATTACTCATATAAATAGAACAACCATTATTCTCTAATTTAAATGAATAACCGTCTCGCATCAAACAAGATCCAGATATAATGTTCATGCTTAACGCTGGCACCAAATAACAATTATTTAGGTCTAATACTAATCCCGAAGGTAGATGTAGAGGTAGCGTGCCGACTGCGATCACATCGACTTTGGAACCGTTTCCCACGCGCATCGTCACCTCGTCCTTAACCAATCTTCGCTTGATCCGTAGTCCCTGTTTCGAGTTGCAAATATTAGCAACAGAACCAGTATCAAATACCCAGGTGCTACTGCGAGCATTAGTAAGGTACACATCAATAACATGTATATCACATATACCTTTGTTCACCTTGCCATCCTTCTTATCCGCCAAATACTTGGGGCAGTTCCGCTTCCAGTGACCAGTCTGCTTGCAGTAGAAGCACTCAGTTTCAGGCTTAGGTCCAGACTTGGGTTTCTTCTCCTGAGCAGCAACTTGTTTGCCGTTCTTCTTGAAGTTCCCCTTCTTCTTCCCTTTGCCCTTTTTCTTGAAACTAGTGGTTTTGTAACCATCAACACTTGATGCTCCTTTTTGATTTCTACCTCCGCAGCTTTCAGCATTGCGAAGAGCTCGGGAATAGTCTTTCATACCCTTGCATATTATAGTTCATCACGAAGCTCTTGTAGCTTGGTGGCAGTGATTGGAGAATTCTGTCAATGACGCAATCATCTGGAAGATTAACTCCCAATTGAATCAAGTGATTATTATACCCAGACATTTTGAGTATATGCTCACTGACAGAACTGTTCTCCTCCATCTTGCAGCTATAGAACTTATTGGAGACTTCATATCTCTCAATCCGGGCATTTGCTTGAAATATTAACTTCAACTCCTGGAACATCTCATATGCTCCATGCACGTTCAAAACGTCGTTGAAGTCCCGATTCTAAGCCGTAAAGCATGGCACACTAACTATCGAGTAGTCATCAGCTTTGCTCTGCCAGACGTTCATAACATCTGGTGTTGCTCCAGCAGCAGGCCTGGCACCCAGCGGTGCTTCCAGGACGTAATTCTTCTGTGTCAGCAATGAGGATAATCCTCAAGTTACGGACCCAGTCCGTGTAATTGCTACCATCATCTTTCAACTTTGCTTTCTCAAGGAACGCATTAAAATTCAACGGAACAACAGCACGAGGCCATCTATCTACAACAACATAAACAATGCAAATACTATCAGGTACTAAGTTCATGATAAATTTAAGTTCAATTAATCATATTACTTAAGAACTCCCACTTAGATAGACATCCCTCTAATCCTCTAAGTGATCACGTGATCCAAATCAACTAAACCATGTCCGATCATCACGTGAGATGCAGTAGTTTCATGGTGAACATCACTATGTTGATCATATCTACTATATGATTCACGCTCGACCTTTCGGTCTCCGTGTTCCGAGGCCATATCTGTATATGCTTGGCTCGTCAAGTATAACCTGAGTATTCCGCGTGTGCAACTGTTTTGCACCCGTTGTATTTGAACGTAGAGCCTATCACACCCGATCATCACGTGGTGTCTCAGCACGAAGAACTTTCGCAACGGTGCATACTCAGGGAGAACACTTCTTAGATAATTTAGTGAGAGATCATCTTATAATGCTACCGTCAATCAAAGCAAGATAAGATGCATAAAAGATAAACATCACATGCAATCAATATAAGTGATATGATATGGCCATCATCATCTTGTGCCTGTGATCTCCATCTCCGAAGCACCGTCATGATCACCATCGTCACCGGCGCGACACCTTGATCTCCATCGTAGCATCGTTGTCGTCTCGCCAATCTTATGCTTCCACGACTATCGCTACCGCTTAGTAAAAGTAAAGCATTACATCGCGATTGCATTGCATACAATAAAGCGACAACCATATGGCTCCTGCCAGTTGCCGATAACTGTTACAAAACATGATCATCTCATACAATAAAATTCAGCATCATGCCTTGACCATATCACATCACAACATGCCCTGCAAAAACAAGTTAGACGTCCTCTACTTTGTTGTTGCAAGTTTTACGTGGCTGCTACGGGCTTAAGTAAGAACCAATCTCACCTACGCATCAAAACCACAACGATAGTTTGTCAAATAGACTCCGTTTTAACCTTCGCAAGGACCGGGCGTAGCCACACTCGGTTCAACTAAAGTTGGAGAGACAGTCGCCCGCAAGCCACCTATGTGCAAAGCACGTCGAGAACCGGCCTCGCGTAAGCGTACGCGTAATGTCGGTCCGGGCCGCTTCGTCCAACAATACCGCCGAACCAAAGTATGACATGCTGGTAAGCAGTATGACTTATATCGCCCACAACTCACTTGTGTTCTACTCGTGCATATAACATCAACACATAAAACCTAGGCTCGGATGCCACTGTTGGGGAACGTAGTAATTTCAAAAATCCTACGCACACGCAAGATCATGGTGATGCATAGCAACGAGAGGGCAGAGTGTTGTCTACGTACCCACGCAGACCGACTGCGGAAGCGAGACACACGTAGAGGAAGTAGTCGTACGTCTTCACGATCCAACCGATCAAGCACCGAAACTACGGCACCTCCGAGTTCGAGCACACGTTCAGCTCGATGACGATCCCCGGACTCCGATCCCGCAAAGTGTCGGGGAAGAGTTCCGTCAGCACGACGGCGTGGTGACGATCTTGATGTACTACAGCCAGGGCTTCGCCTAAACTCCGCTACAGTATTATCGAGGACTATGGTGGCTGGGGGCACCGCACACGGCTAAGGAATAGATCACGTGGATCAACTTGTGTTCTAGGGTCTACCTCAGTATATAAAGGAGTAGAGGGGGGAGGCTGGCCGGCCACAGGAGGGCGCGCCAGGAGAGTCCTATCTCTTCCGGGAGTAGGACCCCCCCAATCCTATTCCAACTAGGATTCCCCAAGGGGGAAAGAGGGAGAGGGGTGGCCGGCCACCTCTCCTAGTCCTAATAGGACTAGGGGAAGGGGGGAGGCGCGCAGCCCTTGTGGGCAGCCCTTTCACCTTTCCACTAAGGCCCATGAAGGCCCATATGGCTCCCGGGGGGTTCCGGTAACCTCCCGGTAACCCGGTAAAATCCCGATTTCACCCGGAACACTTCCGATGTCCAAACATAGGCTTCCAATATATCAATCTTTACGTCTCGACCATTTCGAGACTCCTCGTCATGTCCGTGATCACATCCGGGACTCCGAACAACCTTCGGTACATCAAAATGCATAAACTCATAATTAACTGTCATCGTAACCTTAAGCGTGCGGACCCTACGGTTCGAGAACAATGTAGACATGACCGAGACACGTCTCCGGTCAATAACCAATAGCGGGACCTGGATGCCCATATTGGCTCCTACATATTCTACGAAGATCTTTATCGGTCAGACCGCATAACAACATACGTTGTTCCCTTTGTCATCGGTATGTTACTTGCCCGAGATTCGATCGTCGGTATCCAATACCTAGTTCAATCTCGTTACCGGCAAGTCTCTTTACTCGTTCCGTAATACATCATCTCACAACTAACATATTAGTTGTAATGCTTGCAAGGCTTATGTGATGTGTATTACCGAGAGGGCCCAGAGATACCTCTCCGACAATCGGAGTGACAAATCCTAATCTCGAAATACGCCAACCCAACATCTACCTTTGGAGACACCTGTAATGCTCCTTTATAATCACCCAGTTACGTTGTGACGTTTGGTAGCACCCAAAGTGTTCCTCCGGCAAACGGGAGTTGCATAATCTCATAGTCATAGGAACATGTATAAGTCATGAAGAAAGCAATAGCAACATACTAAATGATCGGGTGCTAAGCTAATGGAATGGGTCATGTCAATCAGATCATTCAACTAATGATGTGACCTCGTTAATCAAATAACAACTCATTGTTCATGGTTAGGAAACATAACCATCTTTGATTAACGAGCTAGTCAAGTAGAGGCATACTAGTGACACTTTGTTTGTCTATGTATTCACACATGTATTATGTTTTCGGTTAATACAATCTAGCATGAATAATAAACTTTTATCATGATATAAGGAAATAAATAATAACTTTATTATTGCCTCTAGGGCATATTTTCCTTCAGAAGTTCACTCTTCTGATCCAGCAAGACTAGAGTTGACGAAGATCAGCAGCACGACGCGTGTGTGGATGCAGGCCGTCTACCTATGTTATAAGTGAAGGAAATATGCCTAGAGGTAATAATAAAGTTATTATTTATTTCCTTATTTCATGATAAATGTTATTATTCATGCTAGAATTGTATTAACCGTAAACATAATACATGTGTGAATACATAGACAAACAGAGTGTCACTAGTATGCCTCTACTTGACTAGCTCATTAACCAAAGATGGTTATGTTTCCTAACCATGGACAAAGAGTTGTTATTTGATTAACGGGATCACATCATTAGATGAATGATCTGATTGACATGACCCATTCCGTTAGCTTAGCACTTGATCGTTTAGTATGTTGCTATTGCTTTCTTCATGACTTATACATGTTCCTCTGACTATGAGATTATGCAACTCCCGTTTACCGGAGGAACACTTTGTGTGCTACCAAACGTCACAACGTAACTGGGTGATTATAAAGGAGCTCTACAGGTGTCTCCAAAGGTACATGTTGGGTTGGCGTATTTCGAGATTAGGATTTGTCACTCCGATTGTCGGAGAGGTATCTCTGGGCCCTCTCGATAATGCACATCACATAAGCCTTGCAAGCATTGCAACTAATGAGTTAGTTGCGAGATGATGTATTACGAAACGAGTAAAGAGACTTGCCAGTAACGAGATTGAACTAGGTATTGGATACGGACGATCGAATCTCAGGCAAGTAACATACCGATGACAAAGGGAACAACATATGTTGTTATGCGGTCTGACCGATAAAGATCTTCGTAGAATATGTAGGAGCCAATATGGGCATCCAGGTCCCGCTATTGGTTATTGATCGGAGACGTGTCTCGGTCATGTCTACATTGTTCTCGAACCGTAGGGTCCGCACGCTTAAGGTTTCGATGACAGTTATATTATGAGTTTATGAGTTTTGATGTACCGAAGGAGTTCGGAGTCCCGGATGGGATTGGGGACATGACGAGGAGTCTCGAAATGGTCGAGACGTAAAGATCGATATATTGGACGACTATATTCGAACTTCGGAAAGGTTCCGAGTGATTCGGGTATTTTTTGGAGTACCGGAGAGTTACGGGAATTCGCCGGGAGAAGTATTGGGCCTTATTGGGCCAAACGGGAAAGAGAGAGGGGCTGCCTAGGGCAGGCCACGCGCCCCCCAAAGCCTAGTCCGAATTGGACTAGGGGGAGGGGCCGCGCCCCCTCCTTCTTTCCCTTCTGCCTTCCCCTTCCTTGTCTCCTACTCCTACTACATGGAAGGACTCCTAGTTGGACTAGGAAAGGGGGAATCCTACTCCCGGTGGGAGTAGGACTCCCCTAGGGTGCGCCATAGAGAGGGCCGGCCCTCCCCTCCTCCACTCCTTTATATACGGGGGCAGGGGGCACCCCATAGACACACAAGTTGATCATCGTGATCGTTCCTTAGCCGTGTGCGGTGCCCCCCTCCACCATATTCCACCTCGGTCATATTGTAGCAGCGCTTAGGCGAAGCCCTGCGACGGTAGAACATCAAGATCGTCACCACGCCGTCGTGCTGACGGAACCTCATCCCCGAAGCTTTGCTGGATCGGAGCCCGGGGAGCGTCATCGAGCTGAACGTGTGCTAAGAACTCGGAGGTGCCGGAGTAACGGTGCTTGGATCGGTTGGACCGGAAGACGTACGACTACTTCCTCTATGTTGCGTCAACGCTTCCGCTTCGGTCTACAGGGTACGTAGACAACACTCTCCCCTCTCGTTGCTATGCATCACCATGATCTTGCGTGTGCGTAGGAATTTTTTGAAATTACTACGTTCCCCAACAGTGGCATCCGAGCCTAGGTTTATGTTGATGTTATATGCACGAGTAGAACACAAGTGAGTTGTGGGCGATATAAGTCATACTGCTTACCAGCATGTCATACTTTGGTTCGGCGGTATTGTTGGATGAAGCGGCCCGGACCGACATTACGCGTACGCTTACGCGAGACTGGTTCTACCGACGTGCTTTGCACACAGGTGGCTGGCGGGTGTCAGTTTCTCCAACTTTAGTTGAACCGAGTGTGGCTACGCCCGGTCCTTGCGAAGGTTAAAACGACATCAACTTGACAAACTATCGTTGTGGTTTTGATGCGTAGGTAAGATTGGTTCTTGCTTAAGCCCGTAGCAGCCACGTAAAACTTGCAACAAACAAAGTAGAGGACGTCTAACTTGTTTTTGCAGGGCATGTTGTGATGTGATATGGTCAAGACATGATGCTAAATTTTATTGTATGAGATGATCATGTTTTGTAACCGAGTTATCGGCAACTGGCAGGAGCCATATGGTTGTCGCTTTATTGTATGCAATGCAATCGCCCTGTAATGCTTTACTTTATCACTAAGCGGTAGCGATAGTCGTAGAAGCATAAGATTGGCGAGACGACAACGATGCTACGATGGAGATCAAGGTGTGCGCCGGTGACGATGGTGATCATGACGGTGCTTCGGAGATGGAGATCACAAGCACAAGATGATGATGGCCATATCATATCACTTATATTGATTGCATGTGATGTTTATCTTTTATGCATCTTATCTTGCTTTGATTGACGGTAGCATTATAAGATGATCTCTCACTAAATTATCAAGAAGTGTTCTCCCTGAGTATGCACCGTTGCAAAGTTCGTCGTGCCCAGACACCACGTGATGATCGGGTGTGATAAGCTCTACGTCCATCTACAACGGTTGCAAAACAGTTGCACACGCGGAATACTCAGGTTATACTTGACGAGCCTCGGAACACGGAGACCGAAAGGTCGAGCGTGAATCATATAGTAGATATGATCAACATAATGATGTTCACCATTGAAAACTAATCCATTTCACGTGATGATCGGTTATGGTTTAGTTGATATGGATCACGTGATCACTTAGAGGATTAGAGGGATGTCTATCTAAGTGGGAGTTCTTAAGTAATATGATTAATGAACTTAAATTTATCATGAACTTAGTCCTGGTAGTATTAGCATATCTATGTTGTAGATCAATAGCTCGTGTTGTTGCTTTCATATGTTTATTTTGATATGTTCCTAGAGAAAAATTATGTTGAAAGATGTTAGTAGCAATCATGCGGATTGGATCCGTGGTCTGGGGATTATCCTCATTGCTGCACAGAAGAATTATGTCCTTGATGCATCGCTAGGTGACAGACCTATTGCAGGAGCAGATGCAGACGTTATGAACGTTTGGCTAGCTCAATATGATGACTACTTGATAGTTTAGTGCACCATGCTTAACAGCTTAGAATCGGGACTTCAAAGACGTTTTGAACATCATGGACCATATGAGATGTTCCAGGAGTTGAAGTTAATATTTCAAGCAAATACCCGAGTTGAGAAATATGAAGTCTCCAACAAGTTCTATAGCTAAAAGATGGAGGAGAATAGCTCAAGCAGTGAGCATGTGCTCAGATTGTCTGGGTACTACAATCACTTGAATCAAGTGGGAGTTAATCTTCCAGATAAAATAGTGATTGACAGAATTCTCTAGTCACCATCACCAAGTTAGTAGAACTTCGTGATGAACTATAATATGCAAGGGATAACGGAAACAATTCCCAAGCTCTTCGTGATGCTGAAATCGACGAAGGTAGAAATCAAGAAAAACATCAAGTGTTGATGGTTAACAAGACCACTAGTTTCAAGAAAAGGGCAAAGGGAAGAAGGGAATTCA
>NW_024113780.1:0-18149 GCF_003073215.2 Triticum urartu
CTTAGCAACATCATCGGGTATACCTGCAAGCTTAAATAATCCACAAACTTCATCCACATATATTAGGTGTTCATCAGGATGCTTTGTTCCATCTCCTGTAAAAGGATTAGCTAGCAGTTTTTCTATTATACTCGAAGGATACTCATAAGGAATTTCATTTTCAATAGGTTCAGTAGGTTGAGGAGCAACTCTTTGCTCTACTGGTCGGGGTGAAGATACCCCGAACAAGCCCCTCAGAGGATTACTTTCCATAGTAACAAGTGACAGTAAATTTCAGCACACTATATAAATTTTTCCTTACCAAATTCCACCTACCAAAGGCGCTTCACTCCCCGGCAACGGCGCCAGAAAAGAGTCTTGATGACCCACAAGTATAGGGGATCTATCGTAGTCCTTTCGATAAGTAAGAGTGTCGAACCCAACGAGGAGCAGAAGGAAATGATAAGCGGTTTTCAGCAAGGTATTCTCTGCAAGTACTGAAATAAGTGGTAACAGATAGTTTTGTGATAAGATAATTTGTAACGAGCAACAGTAACAAAAGTAAATAAAGTGCAGCAAGGTGGCCCAATCCTTTTTGTAGCAAAGGACAAGCCTGGACAAACTCTTATATAAGGAAAAGCGCTCCCGAGGACACATGGGAATATCGTCAAGCTAGTTTTCATCACGTTCATATGATTCGCGTTCGTACTTTGATAATTTGATATGTGGGTGGACCGGTGCTTGGGTGCTGTTCTTACTTGAACAAGCATCCCACTTATGATTAACCTCTATTGCAAGCATCCGCAACTACAACAAAAGTATTAAGGTAAACCTAACCATAGCATGAAACATATGGATCCAAATCAGCCCCTTACGAAGCAACGCATAAACTAGGGTTTAAGCTTCTGTCACTCTAGCAACCCATCATCTACTTATTACTTCCCAATGCCTTCCTCTAGTCCCAAATAATGGTGAAGTGTTATGTAGTTGACGTTCACATAACACCACTAGAGGCTAGACAACATACATCTCATCAAAATATCGAACGAATACCAACTTCACATGACTACTAATAGCAAGACTTCTCCCTTGTCCTCAGGAACAAACGTAACTACTCACAAAGCATATTCATGTTCATAATCAGAGGGGTAATAATATGCATAAAGGATCTGAACATATGATCTTCCACCAATTAAACCAACTACCAATCAACTACAAGGAGTAATTAACACTACTAGCAACCTACTAGCACCAATCCCGGACTTGGAGACAAGAATTGGATACAAGAGATGAACTAGGGTTTTGAGATGAGATGGTGCTGATGAAGATGTTGATGGAGATTGCCCTCTCCCGATGAGAGGAGCGTTGGTGATGACGATGGCGATGATTTCCCCCTCCGGGAGGGAAGTTTCCCCGGCAGAACAGCTCTGCCGGAGCTCTAGATTGGATCCGCCAAGGTTCCGCCTCGTGGCGGTGGAGTTTCGTCCCGAAAGGTTGCTTCTTATTTTTTTCTCGACGAAAGACTTCATATAGGAGAAGATGGTCATCGGAGAGCCACCAGGGGGCCCACGAGGTAGGGGGCGCGCCCTGGGGGGCGCCCCGCACCCTCGTGGAAAGGGTGTGGGCCCCCTGGTCTTCATCTTTGTGAGGATTTTTCATTATTTATTATAAGGTATTCTGTGGAGTTTCAGGACTTTTGCAGTTGTGTAGAATAGGTCTCTAATATTTGCTCCTTTTCCAACCCAGAATTCCAGCTGCCGGCATTCTCCCTCCTTATGTAAACCTTGTAAAATAAGAGAGAATAGCCATAAGTACTGTGACATAATGTGAAATAACAGCCCATAATGCAATAAATATCGATATAAAAGCATGATGCAAAATGGACGTATCATACTCCATGGAGCGATCCATCGACAAGCAGGCGGGAAAGTTACCGTATACTCGGTTTGCGGTGAGTGGCATGCCGAGCGACCGTGTGGGGTCGAGCCGTGGAGGAGGGTGAGACACGAACGCGACACACGTGATTTAAATGTTGGTTTTGCTCGATGGCGCGATCCAATGAAACGAAACAAAACGTTGGTTTCTCTCCGTTTCCATTTTTTCTCCAGAAAAATGGAAACTTTCCACTCCATTTTCATTCCTACTCCAAGGTTGCCCCGTTACAACATTCCATCAAATACAAAGGAAAACTAACACGCATGCTAATGCATCTCAATGACTCACAGATCATAGCCAATATTTACTTCACAACTAAAGACAAAAGTTGTGAGAGCATGTACGAAAGAAAAACTACTGAATGGGTCATGTAACGCCCTCGATGCGGCTATATCTCCCACGTGTCGAAGCACGACTTAGAGGCATAACCGCATTGAAAGCAATGTCGCAAGTGAGGTAATCTTCACATAACCCATGTAATACATAAGGGAAAGAGATACATAGTTGGCTTACAATCGCCACTTCACACAATTACATGAATAAAGCATTACAACATCCAAATACAATCAAGGTCCGACTACGGAACCAAAATAAAAGAGAACCCCAAATGCGACAAGGTCCCCCGATCGACCCCAACTGGGCTCCACTACTGATCAACTAAACGAAACAACAAAGGACAAGATCTTCATCGAGCTCCTCCTTGAGCTTGGTTGCGTCATCTGCACGGTTCAATCGGCACCTGCAAGCTGGTTTTGGAAGTATCTGTGAGTCACGGGGACTCAGCAATCTCACACCCTCGCGATCAAGACTATTTAAGCTTATGGGTAAGGTAAAGGTATGAGGTGGAGCTGCAGCAAGCGACTAGCATATATGGTGGCTAACATACGCAAATGAGAGCGAGAAGAGAAGGCAAAAGCACGGTCGAGGAAACTATGATCAAGAAGTGATCCTAGAACAACCTACGTCAAGCATAACTCCAACACCGTGTTCACTTCCTGGACCCCGCCGAGAAGAGACCATCACGTAACACACGCGGTTGATGTTTTAATTAAGGTCAACTTCAGGTTTTCTACAACCGGACATTAACAAATTCCCATCTGCCCATAACCGCGGGCACGGCTTTCGAAAGTTCAAAACCCTGCAGGGGTGTCCCAACTTAGCCCATCACAAGCTCTCACGGTCAACGAAGGATATTCCTTCTAGCGGGAAGACCCGATCAGACTCGGAATCCCGGTTACAAGACACCTCGACAATGGTAAAACAAGTCCAGCAAGACCACCCGCTATGCCGACAAATCCCGATAGGAGCTGCACATATCTCGTTCTCAGGGCGCACACCGGATAAGCTAAGCGTACGGGAGCCAACGTAACCCAAGTTGCCAAGGGACGGCCCCGCACGGTGCTCTGGGTTGGACCAACACTAGACAAGCACTGGCCCGGGGGTTAAAATAAAGATGACCCGGCTGGCCTAACCCAAGGGAAAAAGGCTAGGTGGCGAATGGTAAAACCAAGGTTGGGCCTTGCTGGAGGAGTTTTATTCAAAGCGAACTGTCAAGGGGTTCCCATTATAACCCAACCGCGTAAGGAACGCAAAATCCGGGAACATAACACCGATATGACGGAAACTAGGGCGGCAAGAGTGGAACAAAACACCAGGCATAAGGCCGAGCCTTCCACCCTTTACCAAGTATATAGATGCATTAATTAAATAAAGATATTGTGATATCCCAACAAAATATCCATGTTCCAACATGGAACAAGCTCAATCTTCACCTGCAACTAACAACGCTATAAAAGGGGCTGAGCAAAGCGGTAACATAGCCAAACAACGGTTTGCTAGGACAAGGTGGGTTAGAGGCTTGGTTCAACAATATGGGAGGCATGATAAGCAAGTGGTAGGTATCGCAGCATAGGCATAGCAAAAGAGCGAGCAACTAGCAAGCAAAGATAGAAGTGATTTCGAGGGTATGGTCATCTTGCCTGAAATCCCGCAAGGAAGAAGAACGAGTCCATGAAGAAGACAAACGGATGTAGACGAATCCTCACAAACGCGACGTTATCGGAACCAACCCGAAGAAGCAACACCGGAAAGAAGCACAACAACATAGTAAACAACCACCACATAAACATGGCATGATGCACAACCAAGTATGATGCATGTCCGGTTTAAATACGGCATGGCAAGGGGCACAAACAAAACTACAAGTTAAGTGGAGCTCAATATGCAACGAGTTGCATATTGACGGAACACCACATCAATTATTTAGTTCTCTCTCGGTTAGGTACCAACAATATTAAATGTTGTTAAACATGGCAAGAGGTGAGGCATAACAAAACTACACATCTAAACAATTTAAATGGGGCCGGATATAACAAATAACGAATCCGGTAAATCCCCATATGCCTTAGTAATTTATTGCAACAACAATTTAAACATTTTAATTGTTGTTATCATGATGCGGATGACATGAACAAGTTTATGCAATTTTTATAAAAGTTGACAAGAGCATTATGAAGCATTTGTCACCGTGGTGGAAAGAAAAGGGGTGCCACAGCAACAAATCCGAAAATGATGCCACGGCAACATATCGGTTCCGGTAACTCGATTGAGATCCCGGTGCAAAGAAAGTGCGGCGGGAGCGTGACATGCGATAGAAGGTGGGGTGCTCTCGGATACCGAGTTCCCACATGTCGGTGGCAAGGCAAAAGAGGGGCGACATTATCGAACAAGGGTGCATCTCATACAACATGCATTCATTCACGGGCATCGTTCCGGCGGTTATACCTTCGAAGTGAGCAAACGAGACGGTTCGGGTTCGAGGGGACATAGTGGAAGTAGACGTTCTCGCAACGGTAGAGGAAGTAGTGGTACACATCTCGGAGAAGGACTTGACGCATTCGAGTAACTTGGGTTCGACGGTGGTCGTTCACATCCATAGTCGCACAAGGTTCCGTAAATGTTCGGGGTCTCGGCGAAGAACTCGGCGTTTTGGTGCGATGTAGGGGTACATGTCGAAGGTCGTCATGGTACTTGGTGTAACATAGGTCTCCGGGGTCGTCGGGTACACGTTCACAATGTAGCCGTACATGTAGAGGGTCTTATCGGAAACCTCGTCAACGTTCGAGATCCACCTTGACGATACGAAGAGGTACTTGGCTCATCGTACTTGGGTCTTCGGACTTGCCGTTCTCGGTTCTTGCGACGGTAGTCGTTCCGCGGGTGTCGAGGTACTTGGCGATCTTAGGTTCCAAAGAAGGCGGTAGAGGTACTTGCGCGTCATAATGTAGTCGAACTTGACGAAAAAATGGGTCTCCTCAGGGACTTGATGCATCCGAGTTCTTCGGGTTTGTAGCTGTACTTGGCGTTCTTAGTCCGGGTCTTGCTGGTCTAGATGATCTAAAACAAAAGAAACAACGCAAGGACCCCGGGTGGCAGCAGCAGGAAACCATGGTAGTGGTCAGCGACAGGAAGCAGGGAGCTTGAGCGCGAAGCGCGGGGACGGACGGGTGAGGAGCGATGCAGATTAGCGGTTCCCGAGGCTGGTACCTGAGCTCAACAGGAGGAATCGTCTGGACGGAGTCAACTCACACTAAGGAATCACAGTGGTTGGCCGACCACAGTCATCGGATGTCACATTGATAATTGACTTATATTGATGAGGCATGGAGGGTCTCGGTCCGCGAAGTCGTCAACCTTGCTCAAACCCACCATGATCCAGTTACACATACATGCAGCTAGCGTCCATTTATTGTAGGGCTGTAATCAAACTGATCGGATAAGAGAGTCCGCCGCGGGTCTCGCATGCTTTTCCCATGACACAAACCAAGCGAGGAGGATCAGGAGGTCCGACAGGTAGGATTCCAAGCGCCAGGAGTCGCACGCGAGCGCCCGTATCACGCCCTCCAAATACCACCCATGTAGTGATAGCATTTGACGAATAGGTTCCGACATCTCTGCTGCGGAAGTACCAATCGTCGAAAAGGTAAAAACGGTATGGAACGGACCTCTCGTAGCGGGCACAACAGCGCGTGCGGCGATGCACGGGCTTCGTATGCCAGTGAGCAGCTCGAATCTGAGGAACGAGGCCGGCTTGATAGAGATGTGTGGACCCGGGCGGCCTCGAGCAAGGAAGCGAGAGGGGATCGAAGGAAAGGGGATCGACGCAGGATGGCAGCGAACGAGTGAGAGTAGAAGGGATCGAAGCACACTACCCTCTAGCTGAGGACATCGAGAGAGAGAGATAAGGAGACGCGGCGACATAAGGGAAAACCATGAGCCGATGCATCGCCGGAGAGGACCGAGGAGGACTGTGGCTGGGCCTCGCTAGCCTAGGGTTAGGACCATAGTGGCCTTGGAGCGCGCCAGAATGGCGCCTCAGCGCCTTGGCGCAACTGGTGCGGCTGCTGGCTCCCTCTCTTTCCAAAATCTCCCTTTCTTAAATTATTGTTTATATAAATAAACAACCAACAAAGGGGAAAATCCAGGGGTTTTTGGAATATGAGATATATAAAAATATATCTGGAACCCTGGATTTATGTAGGGTTTGAATAAATTGCTCTGGCATTTTTAGAAGGTAGAAAAATAATTAGAGTTTGAATTATTCTCAAACTTCAATCATTTTTGAACCTGACCAAAACAACTTCGAATGGGATGAAATCTGACAGAGAGGGTGTAGGAAAAAGGCAAGATTTATAGGGAAAAGATGAACATTAATGGAGGAGGAATAAGGTCGCTTGCAAAGACATGAAAAAAGAAGTGAGAGGGATGATGCATGGGTATGGCTTGAGAGAGAGATGACAAGGAAAATATATGAAGTTAAGTCGGATACAAGAAGAGTTGAAGAGTAATGCAATTGTGTGATGGGTGATTCCAAGTTAATGGGATATTTAATATAGCTCCCTAATATCGGGAGGATATGTTATAAAGAGAATCACCATGTGAATTCCCTCGGTTTAAATGGAGATCAAAGATCCATGCAATTTAGTTGAGTTAAGAAAAATTAAATGACATGATGGCATGATGACATGATGCAATGCACCCAATGCAATGATGAATGCAATGAACCAAACAAATCACACGACGAAACCCAGAAACCCTGGAAGGCATCTGCAACTCCGGTCTTGGGGCGTTACAGGTCACTACGACTAAAACCCTAAACCCTAAACATTATTTAATTTCCTGGCCAGGTAGAACCTGTCGAATGTAAGACAGCTGGCACCGTCGGATCATACGATGCTTTTGTGAAGTTCCACTAAAATCGAGCTAAGCATCCCTGACGGCAAAGATATTGAAGAAGTGTGATTAGAATAATAGTACTGGCACTAGTTCATGAGACATAAACTCATCACAAGTAGAAGCCGGTAGAAGTAGAGAAAGATCGACATGGAGATGGACTGCATGGAGCTGGCAGTGGAGCAAGCCGGCTCCAAAAGGAAGATGGACTACCTGGGACTCCGAGTGCCATGATTTCAGATCTGAACCTATTATGTTCATCATAAATATATGAGAGTTCTTGATCCTATCTTGCAAGTCTATAGTCACTATTATGTGTTATGATCCGTTAACCCCAAAGTGACAATAATCGGGATACTTACCGGTGATGACCGTAGTTTGAGGAGTTCATGTATTCACTATGTGTTAATGCTTTGTCCGGTACTCTATTAAAAGGAGGCCTTAATATCCCTTAGTTTCCAATAGGACCCCGCTGCCACGGGAGGGTAGGACAAAAGATGTCATGCAAGTTCTTTTCCATAAGCACGTATGACTATATTCGGAATACATGCCTACATTACATTGATGAATTGGAGCTAGTTCTGTGTCACCCTAGGTTATGACTGTTACATGATGAACCGCATCCGGCATAATTATCCATCACTGATCCATGCCTACGAGCTTTCCATATATTTCTCGCTTATTTACTTTTTCGTTGCTACTGTTACATCACTACAAAATACCAAAAACATTACTTTTGCTTATCTTCTTTTGCCGTTACCACTACTATCATATTACTTTGCTACCTCTTGAGCACTGCGTTGGATTTCCCCGAAGAGGAAGGATGATGCAGCAAAGTAGCGTAAGTATTTCCCAGTTTTTGAGAACCAAGGTATCAATCCAGTAGGAGGCTACGCGCGAGTCCTCGTACCTACACAAAAACAATAGCTCAACGCAACCAACGCGCTTAGGGGTTGTCAATCCCTTCACGGCCACTTACGAAAGTGAGATCTGATAGAGATGATAAATAATATTTTTGGTATTTTTGGATATAGAGATGCAAAGTAAAAAGTAAAAGCAAAGTAAAAGCAAAGCAATAATAAAGTGATGGAGATTGATATGATGAGAAAGAGACCCGGGGTGATGAAGCTATGTACCTAGGGTAGGGTCATGGACCTGTCCAAACTGCCCTACCCAAGGACATCTCTAGAAGAAATCACCTTTCAATCGACTTGGAAGTGTTCCACTCGACAGACTCGGAGACACTCGACCAAGAAGCGATCACTCACCAAGACCAAACCACTCGACGGCCAGGAGACCTAAAGGCACTCGCACGCTAACGGTCGTATTAAGTAGCTTTTATGATCATCATAGCACTTTATTAAGGGCGTTACCAGTAACCCGACCTTAATGTATTTAAAACCCTGCATAACTGAGGGCCGGAGGGGTCCGGCGAACTCTATATAAGCCACCCCCTCCTCAGTGTAAAGGGTTCGCACCCCTGTAATTCATACACGCATAATCCAGTCGACCGCCTCCGGGCTCCGAGACGTAGGGCTATTACTTCCTCCGAGAAGGGCCTGAACTCGTAAACCTGCGTGCTTACAACTTCTCCATAGCTAAGATCTTGCCTCTCCATACTTACCCCCCTACATTACTGTCAGACTTAGAACCACGACAGTTGGCGCCCACCTTGGGGCAGGTGTTTTAGCGATTTGTTGGAGGAGTTGCGATCTTTTCCGATCCGAATCATCATGGTTTCCGGCGGAGTTTTGGTGGAGGGCCGCGAGATCCGTCTCGGCGCGCTCACGTTCATCGCCGACGACTCCGCTTGGCTTAGGAGGCTCCGCTCGACGTGGACGCGCTCCCTGTCCGCGGGGCGACGCACTTGCGCGTGCGCAGCATCCTTTTGCGGCAACCGTCGACCCACTATCGGTCGGCTCCTGTGCTGTCCTCCCTCCCTGTTTCCCGCAGACGCAAGCGCTCCGGTCGGTCGAGACTTCAGCGGTGGGTGAGACACGCGGTGGCACGCCAGTCGGCCACCCCTCAAGTCGCGGCGATCGAGCCCGACGAATCCCTCTACGGCCTGTTCGATCTGTCGACTGGCTAGAGACCGCATCCGAGTGCGACAGCAGTGATCCGGCGGAGGTTCTGATGGTCGATGGACCGCCCAGTCCTCCCGGTTTTCCCCGCACCGACGGAGGCGCGGGTGGAGGCGACCCGTCGCGTCCCCATGAGGAATATCTTCCCGAGCCTCTCACGTGCTGCAGAGAGAAACTTCGTCGCCGGAACATGGATGCACTGCACACTCCTATCGTGGAGAAATCCCCCGAGGCTCGTGCCTTGGAAGACGCGCGCCTGGCAAACTTGGCCGAGCGCACTCGACTGGAGAATCACACACACACCACACCCCCAACCAAACACACCCCACACCACTAATTGGAGAATGTAAACCAATCATAAATACAATTAAAAGTAATTATCAACCCAACAAATTAATTTAGAGTGATGAGATCCATATGATAATCCAAGAACTAGATACTCAAGTTGTCCATAACCGGGGACATGACTAACCATGATTAGTTTGTACACTCTGCAGAGGTTTGCACACTTCTCCCCACAAGACTCGATCTCCTCCGTTGGATTTCTCGCACTACATGGTGTTTGAGAAACGGATGGCCGAGACACAGTCTCTCAGAAGCATTAACTCTAACCCCGGGTAGACAGTACCAACCTACATCCCCTACATCTGCTAGCCTGCCACTGGAAGAGGTCATGCAACCTACTCAACTATGCTAGAGCCCATAATAGCTTGTGGCTGCACACGGAAGTTTCTAGCATGAATAATCTTATGATCCCTTTGAGCCTGGGTGGCGGACCATAGGAGGATCACAAAGTATAACCCCGGGATCTCCTAGGACAACACTGGTATAACCCCCGGTGCCCAAAACCAACAATCCACCCAGATGTGTATTAAAGTTGCCACCTTAGAATTGAACCATTAATTAAACCCTCACATCTTTCATGGATACACTCAAACCCAATCCACGTCCACTAGCATAGCATAACAATATAAGCATAACATAGAAGTAACTCCCAAGGGTTTGATAATGAAACAGGTAATAGGTTCTACCTCATCAACTACTTCCCAATACCCACATGTTAATCACATCCTAATCATGTTGTGTTTGAGGATTGTAACTAATGCATAAAAACTGGGTACGAAAGAGTATCATCAATGTGTTACTTGTCTTGCTGACGATCTGCAAAACCTAGTGACTCGTAGTAGCACGCTTCGCACTCCGGGTGTTCTATCACAAACAAACAATAGCATACATAATCAATCAAGCAATGATGCACAGGGAAAACTCAAATAAGAAGATCTAACCAAAAAGTTCAACTGAAGAACTCCGGTTTGCAAAAAATAATCAAATCAAATGGAGCAACGAAACTCAAACTGCGAAAGAAACAAGATCCGATGACTAATCTGGACTAAAGTCAAATTTTACAGTATCAAAATCTTGTTCAAGTTGGTTAAACAAAAAGAGGGCTTCGAGACGAAGATCTAGGCGCTTGTTTCACCTGATTTGACGAGCGAAAAGATATACTAGATCGAAGATTAGGGCAGAAATCGCGATTGGAAATAATCACGGAAAAATCCTGGAAAAAGAAAAACTGATGAACAAGCTAAGGAACGAACGTTCGCTGTCCGTGACTAACCGACGAACAACGTTCGTTAAAACAAACGTACAGACGAGTGTCCGCTAAATAAATAAACCGATGGAAAACCGAACGAACCAAATCTATTTAAAAAAACTAGATCTAGGGTTTTCTAAAAAAACCAACAGTTTTCCTGAGAAAACCAGACGGCGGAGGCGGCTCCGGCGGCAGGGCGGGATCGGCGGCGGTGGGCGGGGTCGTTGGCGGCGGGCGGCGGCGGAGCGGGAGGCGCTGGCGGCGGGAGGCAGCACTAGGGTTCAGGCGGGGCTAGCGGCTTCGCGGGCCTCGGGCCTCGCCTTAAAAAGCCGAAGCCTGTCGGGCGGTGTCCTAGTCAGGCACGGCCCATTAGGTCGGCGCTCTCTTTTAAAAAAACTGACGCGGAAAAACAAGTATAAGAAATACTAAACGGACTCCAAAAATCCTGAAATAAATTTTCACGGTCCTCTAATAATATTCCGGACAACGTGAACATTTATTTGGGACTCGAATGCAACTTTGAAAAACACATGTTTTTTTCCTAATTCAAATAAAATTGCAATAAAATCCAAATAAAATTTATCATTTGATTTTAATATTTTTCCTCCAATATTTCACTTATTTTTTGGAGAAGTCATAATTATCTCTCTCATATATTTTAATATGAAATATTTTGGAGAGAGAAAAATTATTAAAACCAAAATGATCCTTGCCTCAATATTGATAAAATTCAAAATATGAAGAACGTGAAATCCCCAACTCTCTCCGTGGGTCCTTGAGTTGCTTAGGATTTTCGAGATCGCGAAACGAAATGCAATAAAATATGATATGCATGAATGACCTATGTATAACATTCCAAATTGAAAATTTGGGATGTTACAAACCTACCCCCTTAAGATGAATCTCGTCCTCGAGATTCGGGTTGGCTAGAAAATAGGTGTGGATGGTCCTTGCGTAGATCATCCTCTCTTTCCCAGGTGGCTTCCTCCTCGGTATGGTGGCTCCACTGAACTTTGCAAAACTTGATAACCTTGCTGCGAGTAACTCGGCTAGCAAACTCGAGAATTTTGACAGGTTTCTCCTCATATGTCAAATAACTATCCAACTAAATTTCTTCCAGGGGCACTGTATCGCTCAGAGGAATATCGGCCATCTCTGCATGGCACTTCTTCAACTGGGAAACGTGAAACACATCATGAACTCCTGACAGTCCTTCGGGTAACTCCAACTTGTAGGCAACCTCTCCCATGCATTCCAAAACACGGTATGGTCCTACAAATCTCAGGGCTAACTTTCCCTTGACCCCAAAATGTCGAACTCCTCACAGGGGTGACACTCGTAGATATGCTCTATCTCCGATTTCATAGGCTACCTCCTTGCGTTTCGAGTCTACGTAACTCTTCTGTCGGGACTGAGCTACCATCAGTCTATCTCGAATCATCTTAACCTTCTCTTCAGACTCCCTAATCAAATCCGGTCCAAACAACTGGCAGTCTCCAACTTCATCCCACATCAACGGTGTTCGGCATCTTCTTCCATACAGGACTTCGAACGGTGCCATCTTCAAACTGGCCCGGTAGCTGTTGTTGTATGAGAAATCCGCGTAGGGCAGGTTGTCATCCCAACTAGATCCGTAATCTAGCGCACAAGCTCTCAACATGTCCTCCAAAATCTGATTGACTCTCTCAGTATGTCCATCTGTTTGCGGATGAAAAGTTGTATTGAACTCTAGCCTGGTACCCAAAGTCTGGTGCAGCTGGTGCCCAAACTTTTAAGTAAAGTGTGTTCCTTTATCTGATACGATGGTCCTCGGAACTCCATGCAGACATACGATCCTGGTCATGTATATCTTGGCCAACTTCGCACTTGTGTAGGTGGTCTTCACTGGGATAAAGTGAGTGACTTTGGTCAAACGATCCACTACTACCTAGATAGAATCATATCCCGATTAGGTCATGGGTAATTCGATGATAAAATCCATGCCAAGTTTGTCCCACTTCCATTCGGGTACCGGCATAGGCTGTAGTAGTCCTGCTGGCTTCTAATGTTCTGCCTTCACTCTCTGACATACATCACATACGGCTACATACTCGGCAATATCCTTCTTCATTCTAGTCCACCAGAAACGCTCCTTCAAATCCAAATACATCTTGGTGTTTCCAGGGTGTATCGAGTATGGCGAGTCATGGGCTTCCTAAAGTATCAACTTCCCGATCTCTGCATTATTGGGCACATAAACACGGTCCTCGAACCACAAGGTGTCGTGCTCGTCCTCACGAAAACCTTTGGCTTTTCCTTCACTCATCTTCTCCTTTATTTCAGCAATTTCTTTGTCATCCTTCTGAACTTCTCTAATATTTTCCAACAATGTTGACTGAACTTCCAATGCCGCAACAAAACCTCTAGGAACTATCTCCAAACGTAGCTCCCTGAGATCTTCTACTAACTCCGTTGGCAGCCCTCCTGTTACTACGATATTGGCATAACCCTTCCGACTCAAAGTGTCTGCTACGACATTGGCCTTGCCTGGATGATAGTGCAACTTCATATCATAATCCTTTATGAGCTCGAACCATATCCTTTGCCCGAGGTTTGGCTCCTTCTGGGTAAAAATGTACTTCAAACTCTTGTGATCCGTGTACACATCACAACGGTTTCCAATAAGAAAATATCTCCAGGTCTTGAGCACATGCACTACGGCTACTAACTCCAAATCATGCATAGCATAATTTAACTCATGTGGTCGAAGTTGTCTTGAAGCATATGAAACAACTCTTCCATCTTGCATAAGTACTCCTCCAAGTCCTAAGCGTGAGGTGTGGCAATACACTTGGAAATCTTTGCGTATATCCGGCAGGATTAGCACTGGGGCTGTAGTCAAACGTTTCTTCAACTCCTGGAAACTTGCTTCACATTCCTCTGTCCAATGGAACTTGGTATATTTCTTCAACAATGTCGTCATAGGCTTCGCAATCTTGGAGAAATTCTCAATAAATATCCGGTAGTATCCCGCGAGTCCAAGAAAACTGCGGATCTCTCCAACTGAGGTGGGTGCCAACCACTCAGTGACTGACTGAACCTTGGTAGGATCCACTGCTATACCTTCTCCTGATATATACATGTCCAAGAAATCCAACTTCCTCAACCAGAACTCATTTGCTGAAACTTGGCATATACTGATGTTCCTGAGCTTCTCAAGAACCAAACGCAAATCCTTGTGTTCCTCTCATTCTTCGAGTATACTAAAATATCATCAAAATAAACACCACGAAAAACTTATCCAAGAACTCCATGAACACCTTGTTCATCAATACTCATGAAATAGGCAGGGGCGTTAGTCCAGTCCAAATGACATAACTGTATACTCATATAACCCGTACCTTGTGGTGAATGTTGTTTTTGTATATCCTTTTCTCAAATCTTCAGCTGGTGATATCCTGATCGCAAATCGATTCTTCGAAAAACAACTTTAGCTCCTTGCAGCTGGTCAAACAAAATCATTGATCATTGGTAGTGGGTACTTGTTTCTTGATCGTCACTTCATTCACGCACGATAATCAACAACCATTCTCAATGATCCATCCTTCTTCTCAACCAAGAGCACTGGTGCTCCCCATGGTGATGAACTTCGTCGGATGTAACCTTTCTCCAACAACTCCTTAATCTGCCTCTTGATCTCTTCCAGATCATTTGCGGGCATCCGGTATGGTCTCTTCGATATTGGTCCGGTGCCTGGCATTAGCTCTATCAAAAACTCAATATCTCGATCTGGCGGCATGCCTGATAACTCCTCTGGAAATACATCGGGGTAATCCTTCACTACCGGCACTTCCTCCTGAACAACTCCTGAGAGAGAATTTACTTGAGTCCTCCTAGGCGCATGCCTAGATACATACTTGATCCTTTTTCCCTCCGGGGTGGTGAGTAGAATTGATCTGCTAGCACAGTCAATGTTCCCTCCATACTTTGATAACCAATCCATTCCTAGTATCACATCCAATCCTTTGTGACTCCAAAATTACTAGGTCTGAGGGGAAAACATGGCTACCAATGGTTACTGCCTGCTCCATTCCCGTTTCCATTCTTGGGGTCGCTATGGTTATGTGAACTACCTCCATTGTGAGTGTGGCCTCCATGGTTATGGGTCAATCCTCCTGGGTTCGAGGTGATACGAGGATTCTGCTGAGCTCCAGAAGTGTACTTTCCTTGTCCATACTTCCTCTTGCGGCTCTCAATCTGCTGCTGCTTCCCTTCAATCATAAGAGCCTTATCTACCAGCTCCTGGTAGTTGTTAAATGTTGCCACCATCAACTGCATGCTCATCTCATCATTAAGCCATTCCATAAACTTCTCTTGCTTCGTGGCATCTGTGGCCACATCATCAGGGGCATAACAAGATAGCTTACTAAACTCATCTACGTACTGGGCCACAGTATGATTTCCCTGGCGCAAGTTGCGAAACTCATGCTTCTTCATGCTCATAGCTCCAGTTGAGACATGGGATGTGCGGAAAGCTTGCTGAAACTGCTCCCAAGTAACATTGGCTATGGGAAAAGTGGATGTGTAATTCTCCCACCATGCGGCTACGGGTCCATCCAATTGGTGTGCGGCAAAATGCACCTTTTCAGCATCTGTGCAACCGGCAGTGGTTAACTCTCTTCCAATCCTACGTATCCAATCATCTGCAACTATGGGCTCGGTGCTACTGGAAAACACCGACGGCTATAACCTCAGAAAGTAGGCTAAGTTGTCAACTGGAGGTGGTGGCGGTGGGTTGTTGTTGTTGTTGTTGTTGCCCTGATTCTGAACTAGCAACTGCATTAGTGTATTCTGCTGCTAGATCAAGTGAGTGAGCTCCGGTGGGATAGCAAAACCGGGGTCATGTCTCGGAGGCATCTGATGGGTTTTAGAGGGGAGAGATTAGAATAGAATGAGGTCTAAGGAGAAAGCACTACCCATATGCACATGAGACAAACACAATCATATCATATCACTCAATCAAGCAAGCAAGGACATACAATCGATCTAACTATCGTTACAGTGCTCGGACTATTCTATATACATGGGGAAACACTACTGATCATATGGTGGTCTACTAGAAATTTTGATCGGTGGAAGACTCCATGATATCTGCTCCAGCTTCGTCTTCATAATCATCATCACTATCGTCGGGGTCGGAGTCGGTGTCGTCGATGATGATGTAGTCGTCAGAACGAATCTCCTTGGGTTCGTCGTCTTCTCCTCCTGGCGCGGGGTCTCCCATGAAAACTCCTAGCTTCCTTGCCATGTCGTCATTCTTCTCCACAAGTATCATCATTTCCTCCTCATAACCATCACGTGTAGACTTAAGCTCCTCTACTAGCTCTGTTATCCTGGTCATCACCTTCTTCAAATCTATCATGCTTGCACACATCTGGTTCTCCTAGCGATGAATATTATGGTTTAACTCCAGGATGAATGCTGCAATGGACCTGTCCTTCCTGGTGCTGATCATCTCCCATTGCTCATCTCGGCGCCCACATATCTGGTAGATAGTGTCCTTAAGCTCCTTGTGGTAAACTTCGCCGATGCGTCCTATGGCGATGTGGGCTGCCATGCTCTTGCCTAGACTCCAGGTTGGTGCGTCAAAGGAAAACTCTATGGGTTTAGTGACTGGCGTGAATGTCCTTCCTGGAACTTGAACTCGAATCAACCAATGCTCCTCTTATGGTAAAGTGGCGGGTACTCTATGGGTCCCGGTGAAGCTTGGTATTCTGATGTTCAGGTACCTAGTGACTTCCTTCAAATGTCGTCCAAAGGGTGTGTCTTCATCCGGTTGTGCAAACTTGTTCCTCGAGTCCACCATCCTAAAGAGTAGAAAATGGAGAGGAGTCAGAAATGAGTAAAGAAGAGTGTCCTATGGTTCATCTTAGTGGTCATGTCCTACATTCAGCATGTGTTTTGATACCATCTTGTACCAACCCGACCTCAGGCAGTCAAGTCTCTATGTTCAGTGTCATCCCTGGATCGGTAATGCTGACACACACAGTACTCAAAGGATTAATAACAGAGTAGAAATCACACACGTATTACATCGAATGTCTCAAAAGAGAACTTATTACAATAAATATGGTTTAAGGCCATCTAAATAAGATAACAGTGGAAGACTTGGAAGATAAGTGAGTCCATCAACTCCAACGTCATAGCTGAGTGCATGACAAACGACCTATTGCATCTTACTCCTCGTCTGAAAAGTCTGCAACATGATATGTTGCAGCCTGAAAACGGGCCAGCACATGGAATATGCTGGCAATATAACACGGTAGAGCAATGAACAGGTAAATGCTATCACTACATGCATATTTGGCTGGTGGAGGCTCTATGATTATAATGTTTTTGCGAAAATCCAATTTTTTCCTACAACAAAGGAATATACTTTATTTAACTATCATGGTGGTTGAAACATTGAGAATGGTACCCCCATCTCAATCCCAATTAAAAGTAATTATCAACCCAACAAATTAATTTAGATTGATGAGATCCATAAGATAATCCAAGAACCAGATACTCAAGTTTGTCCATAACCGGGGACACGGCTAACCATGATTAGTTTGTACACTCTGCAGAGGCTTGCGCACTTTTCCCCACAAGACTCGATCTCCTCCATTGGATTTCTCGCACTACATGGTGTTTGAGAAACGGATGACCAAGACACAGTCTTTCAGAAGCATTAACTCTAACCCCGGGTAGACAGTACCAACCTACATCCCCTACATCTGCTAGCCTACCACTGGAAGAGGTCATGCAACCTACTCAACTATGCTAGAGCCCATAATAGCTTGTGGCTGCACACGGAAGTTTCTAGCATGAATAATCTTATGATCCCTTTGAGCCTGTGTGGCGGACCATAGGAGGATCACACGGTATAACCCCGGGATCTCCTAGGATAACACTGGTATAACCCCAGGTACCCAAAACCAACAATCCACCCAGATGTGTATTGAAGTTGCCACCTTAGAATTGAACCATTAATTAAACACTCACATCTGTCATGGATACACTCAAACCCAATCCATGTCTACTAGCATAGCATAGCAGTATAAGCATAACGTAGAAGTAACTCCCAGGGTTTGATATGAAACAGGTAATAGGTTCTACCTCATCAACTACTTCCCAATACCCACATGTTAATCACATCCTAATCATGCAGTGTTTGAGGATTGGTAACTAATGCATAAAAACTGGGTATGAAAGAGTATGATCAATGTGTTACTTGCCTTGCTGACGATCTGCAAAACCTAGTGACTCGTAGTAAGCACGCTTCGCACTCCGGGTGTTCTATCGCAAAA
>NW_024113781.1:0-15267 GCF_003073215.2 Triticum urartu
CAGAGCAAGAAGAGGAAGTTGGTTTCTGGTGACTATTTGCCGGCAGAGCTTCCCGAAGCCGCCGCCAAGAAGGTCCCCAAGATCAACGCCAAGAGTGCTGAGGAGCAGTCTGCTCCGGCAGACCCTAGGGTTTGTTCCGTTGAAGCAGAGCTCCCGACAAGTTTTGCTCCGGCAAGCTTGCCGGGGAACGTCACGCTCCGGCAGAGCCGCAGGTTCTTGCCGTAGAAGCGGATATTCCCGCAGCAGTCTCCAAGATCAACACCAAGAGTGCTGAGGAGCAAGATGCTCCGGCAAGCCCTAGGGTTTGTTCCGTTGAAGCAGAAGCTCCCGACAAGTTTTGCTCCGGCAAGCTTGTCGGGGAACGTCAAGCTCCGGCAGAGCCGCAGGTTCTTGCCGTAGAAGCGGATGTTCCCGCAGCAGCAGATTTGCCTTTAGTCCTTGTTGTCGAGCCACAAGCTCCAGCATGGGCGCAGCAGATTGTCCATTTCCTTCAGACAGGAGGCTTCCCGAAGAGCAAGAAGAAGCGGAGAGAGTAGCCCGGCAGTCAAGTATGTACCAGTTTGTCGACAAGACACTGTACAGAAGAAGACTCAACGGTGTGAAATTGAAGTGTATTCCGGGAAGATGGACAAAAGCTGTTGGCAGAAATACATGGAGGCATATGTGGTCACCACATTGGCGCAAGAGCACTTGTCGGTAAAGCTTTCCGGCAAGGTTTCTTCTGGCCAACAGCCCTCCAGGATGCAACTGCACAAGTAACCAAGTGTGAAGCGTGTCAGTTTCATTCCAAGCAGATACACCAACCAGCTCAAGCTCTCCAGACGATCCCTTTATCCTGGCCATTTTCGGTCTGGGGGCTCGACATCCTCGGCCCCTTTCCCCGAGCTGTCGGGGGCTTTGAGTACTTGTACGTTGCAATCGACAAGTTCACAAAGTGGCCGGAAGTGGAACCAGTGAGGAAGGTGACAGCACAGTCAGCAGTCAAGTTCTTCAGGTCGATTGTTTGCCGCTTCGGGATCCCTAACAGGATAATCACCGACAACGGCACGCAATTTACGAGCCGCACCTTCACATGCAGTACGTCCAAGATCTTGGCGCCAAGGTCTGCTTCGCTTCTGTTGCTCACCCGAGAAGCAACGGTCAAGCGGAGAGGGCAAATGCTGAAGTGCTGCGCGGGCTCAAGACCAGAACTTTCGACAGGCTGCACAAGTGCGGAAGAAACTGGATCGAGGAGCTGCCGGTGGTTCTTTGGTCGATCAGAACGACGCCAAATCGAGCCACTGGACAGACACCTTTTGCTCTAGTCTATGGAGCAGAGGCAGTTATCCCCACGGAACTCGTATACGGGTCACCTCGAGTGCTCGCTTATGATGAGCTCGAGCAAGAGCGGCTGCGACAAGATGACGCGCTGCTCCTTGAGGAAGACCGTCTTCAGGCTGCTGTGCGAGCTGCTCGCTACCAGCAAGCTTTGCGCCGCTACCATAGCCGCAAAGTTAACGCCAGAAGTCTCGAGGAAGGCGACCTTGTTCTTCGGCGTGCGTTCAGTCCGCCAAGAATTCCAACAAGTTGACGCCGAAGTGGGAAGGCCCTTACCGGGTGAAACGAGTCACTAGGCCTGGCGCTGTCCGCCTTGAGACCGAAGATGGCATTCCGGTGAGCAACTCCTGGAACATTGAGCATCTTCGTAAGTTTTACCCGTAAGGCGCGGTTGTCGGAACCTGTTCCGGCAACCACCTTTTGTACAAGTCTTGCCGCTGTTGCATGTAATCCTTTGTACAAAGCCGGGCGCAGATCCCGTGCATAAGTAAAGCTCATGTGCTCCGCACATTTTGTCAATTTTATGCTTTCTATTTTCTGGCATATATGATCTGACACTTTGTGCAGCACCTACTCCACGGTAAGCAATAACGAGCCGTAAAGCTCCATATCTGTATTGTCTCTTCTTCCTTTTGAAAGCAAGGTTCCCCTCGCCCACAAGTTTGCCGGGGGAAGGAGAAGACGATGGATGGTATGGGCCAGGCGTCGTTCAAGAAAGTTTCGCCTTGCCGGGAAGCAAACAACAGAAAAGCTAAGTTGCCAAAGTTTGAGCAATCAAATTTTTTAAATTTTAAGTTATCTCCCTTGAACGACCACACTTTGTATGGGAAACCTGTGCGCGGAGGAACCAACTCATAGCTAGTTGCGCCCCTACTTTGTTTCGAGTCCGCTCAACAACTTAAGTGAGCTGCTAGCGCCCTTACTTTGCTTCGAGTCCGCTCAGCAACTTAAGTGAGCCGCTAGCGCCCTTACTTTGTTTCGAGTTCGCTCAGCAACTTAAGTGAGCTGCAACTAGTTGCGACAAGGTTTCTTGCCGGTAGCGGCACCGCCAGCAGGCTGCTGACGTTCCGCACTCAGCGCTCGCGGCTCAGGTGCCTGCACCGGCAAGTTCCCTAAAAGCGTAGGGCAAAAACATACAAAGGGAGGAATCAAGTAAAGGGAGTAACGTTGCAATCATTGCCACAATCAAGTTACATTACAAAGATAGCTTGTCGCAGCTCTAACAGATTGTTTTCATGACATGATGGGCAGCGACAAGAAAAGAAGAAATGAGCGGCCTAATCTACGCGATCGCCTTCGACCCGCTTGATCCCGCTCACCTTGTCCACAATGGGTGCGACAAGGGCCTTGAGCTCCTCCAGATCAGCTTCTGGCGGCAAGGACCTGAGGATGTTGGTGAGGCGGAGGCCCGGATTGCGGAAGGCCACCTTCATCAACACTTTCTCGAGGGCTCCTGCGCAGATCTCGCGCGACTCGTCAGCTAGTTGCTTGGGGATCCTCTCTCGGAGTCGCTGAAGGGCCGTCGCCACGCCCTTGAAGAATAGGACGAGCTTGGCGCTGGGCTGGAGGTTGTCGTCGGAGGGATACCCAAGATCTTCCATCCCCAGCTGCGCCAGCTCCTTGTCGATATCTGTGGCGGCGTTCACCAGACTCTCCGTCCAGTGCGTCACAGTCTCCCTGAAGGTGTTCTGGGCGGTGGCAGCGCTCTCCAGCAGCGCCTTGTCGGCCTTGATTTCCTCCTTCAAGGCCGCCTCCCGCTTCTTGGCGCTGTCCAGAGTCTTGGTCAAAGTGGTTAGCTTCAACTCAAGATCCACGTTGGAGACCTTGGCGCGCTGAGCTCCTTGCCCTTCTCGGAGAGATCGGCCTCCAGCCGCGCCACCTTCGTCTTCAACTCCTCCTTGGCGGCCTCGGCGGCGGCGGCAGCGTCCTCCGCTTGCTTGAGGGCTCCGCCAAGCTTCTCCTCGCGCGAGGCAAGCTCCTCCTCGTGGGCGTCGAGATTGACCTTCCGCTGCGCCAGCTCGCCCTCTTCCGCGGCTAGCTTCACAGCGGCAAGTCGCTGGCGCTCTTCGGCTTCAGCCTTCTCGAGGAGAAAGACCTTCCGCGCTTCAGCGAGCTGCTCCCGCTCCTCCGCCAGGGATCGGAGGGCTTCCCGGTGGAAACCCCCGAGCTCTTCCGCGCGCTTTTCAATGTCTGCTCCCGCCTTCGCGACAAGCGCCTCGCGGGACTCCAGCTTGGCTTGTCGCGCGCGGTAGAGCGACATCAACCTGCGCAGCAGCCGCTCTTCTTCGGGCTCGTTGCTGCTGCTGCTTGGCGCGTCGACCAGCTTCAGCCCCGCGGAGGCGAGCACTTCTCCGTCGAAGACCTCCCCCTCGACCGGCGCTCTGGAGCTTGATGCCCAGGGAAGATTGATGAAGACGTCGTCGCCGGCCTTCAAATAAACGCCCGGCTGGGGCTCCTTGGAACTTGGCGCTGCGGCTTCGGCGGATGGGTCGGCGGTCGGCGTAGCGCCTGGCGCTCCTGCGGCCTCTGGGCCGTCAGTACGATCGCCAGATTCCTCGCCAGTTGCTGCGGCGTCAGCCTTGGCGGCCTCTGCGCCGGTGGCGTCTCCAGCACCGGCTGCTTCGTCGGCGGCGACCTCTGTCTCCATCTGCTCCGCAGCGGATGGATCTGACGGCCGGAAAAGGGGAGAAGAGTCAAACAGAATCCAGCAGAAACCATAAAGATCAAGAAAAGAAGGATCCAAGAGAAGTTTTGAAGCAAGGGGAGTACCTGCACCAGGCTCTGCGGTCGTGGTCTCCGTCGTCGGGGGGCCGCTGGCGCTGTCCCTCGCCGGAGAACCCTCCCTTGCCGGAGACTTCTCCCTCACCGGGAAGCCTTCCCTTGCCGGAGAATTCTCCTGGCTCCTGGTGGGGCTGCTCGGCTCCTACACAAGTCAACAAGCAGATATCAGCAAAGACAAGTACCCATGCGCGCCTCGCCGCGAAAATAATTCACACACTTACGCTGGGGGCTGCCATGGAGGAAAGTCGCCGGCTCCGGCAAGGTTGTCTCGGGCGCGCCACCTGTTGTCGCAGTGGGCTCGTCCTCGATGATGATCACCGGGGCCTTAGCTCTCTTTGCCGCTCTCTGGGCCAGAGTCCTAAAGAGGAACAGATTCAGGGAAAAGCAAGTGAGAAACAAGACCAACAGCAAGAGTTGAAGAAATGCAAGTACAACAAGAGAAGCTTACTCTTCTTCTTCTTCCTCGTCGGAGCTTAACGCGGAGAAGTCGAAGCCTGGCGCGCGCCCGGCGCGAGGAGGCGGAGGAGAAGCTTCCCTTGGCCGCTTGGCGGGAGCAGTGGCGGCGGTCTGAGACGACCCCGCTCCGGCTGTTGCGCGGCGTGAGTAGCGGCAGGGACGAAGCGGTGGTCCGGCTAGACTCCGCTCCAGTTGCCGTCGTAGCATGAGGCGCTCCCGCGGCAACGTGTTTTGCGCGTGGTCGAGCGTGTCACGCGGCTGCTGACTTGGCCCGCTTGCCGCTCCGCCACATCACCAACCTTGCGGAGACGCCTTCTTGGTGGGGATGGAGGCTCTGCTTCTGAGGGCTGTCTGAAGACGAGGTGGAAGAAGAGTCGATTTGCAACGAGCCGCTCGTGTCCTTGGCGGGCTCGCTCGGCTCGGTGTCTTGCCCGGCAAGCCCCTTCTTGCCGGCAGGCTCCCCTCGCTCGGCACGGCTTGCCGCTTCTGCTGCATCGGCCTCCTCCACAGTGAACCCGAACTCGCCCGCGGCTGCGGCTGCCTCCTCCATCCTGGTGGCGATGAGCGCCAACTCCGCATCCGTGGTGTCGCGGGTGAGGCCGTCCTTCTCGTCGAGGCGGATTGGCACTTCCACCAAGTCGTCGAAGAATTGCTGCACGACCTCGTCTGCAGGCTCCTGCCAAGTTGGCACAATCCCGTGCGAGTCGCACTCCGGCATCATTGCACGGATGCGGTCGAGCGCGGAATTGTTGCACAAAGGCACGACGCCCCCCGGCAACCTGAACACCTCGGGATGCTGGGGGTCATATTTGAACAGCTCCTGCAGCATCGCGTTGAGCTCCAGGACTGTGAAGTTGTAATTGAGGCCTGGCCGCAGCCTCATGATGTCTGCCGCGTTCTTGAACTCCCAAGTGGGCCTCCCCCGTTCCTGCAGGGGGGCGATGCGGCGGCGAAGGAAGTCTGCGCCAACAGCGCCAACAGTAAGCCCGGCAAGCCTCAGGCGCAGGATCCTGGTGACGGCAATCTTCAGCCTGGCGTCCTCCGGAGCCATGTCACTCCAATCGCTGCCGCGTGCTACTGGGGTTCGGCGTCGGATGGTAAATGGCTGCGGGCTCTCCTCGTCAATCCAGCACCAATCAGCTCTCCACTCCTCCCACTTGCCGCGGAATTCTCCCTCCAGATAGGTCTCTTTCTTGCCGGGCCTTGAGATCCAGGCAATCCCGCCGGATAGAGGCTCTCCTCTCTCTACTCGGGGTATGAAAAAGTGGCGGAAGAGGGCTACGTTGGGAAGGACTCCGACAAAGTTTTCGCAGAGGTGTGCGAAAACTGCCATTGTCAGGACGGCGTTGGGGGTGAAGTCAAGGAGATGGAATCCATAGGTGTTCATGATGTCGCAGAAGAAATCAGAGAAGGGCGGGCAGAGCCCGCAATAGAAGAACAATGCGAAGAAGGGGTACCCATTCGGAGCCTTCTTCCAAGCGGCGGCGGGGAGAACCTTTGTGCGCGGATGCGCGCGCGTCTCCGCCGACCAGAACAGATAGTAGTTCTCCCTCAGCTCCTTCGCGCCGAGCTTGGGGGGAAACGGACCGCTCCTTCCGCAGCGCCGCGAGCCGCTGCGCCTCGGTCGTCTTCACGGTCTTCCCCTTGTCGGCTTTTGGAGCCATGGCGGAAGTAGTGGAGGAGGTCGACGGCGTTGGTGGTGCTAGTGGCGATGGGGGGCGGAGCGCTGCTCTCTCTCTCAGCTTTGGGGAGGCAAGGGAGCGGCGGAGATTTCTGAGATTGGGAACGGCAACGGGCGAGTGGGCCAACTGCCCCTGTTTCCCCTGCTTATAAAGGGGGAGGGGGCGGACGTTCCGCATTTCCGAATAAAGAAACCCCCACGACCTCTCCCACGACGCCGCATTCAACGCGTGCCGTTCGGGGAGGGCGCGGTGGATACGGAGTGAGATACGGCGTAACCTAGGCCGCGCGTGCCCGTGCCCTGTTTTGGGCCTGGCCCAACAGCGCTCGGCACCGTGTATGGCCCAGGCCCGGGGGCTCCTGTCGGTGTACTAGAGTAGGGGTACCCTAGTATCCCGAACTTGTGCACGGGCAGTCGCAGCATCCCGCGGCAAGGCTTGCCGGGTGACCGCCAAGATCCTCCGTGGTTCCTTTGGAGCCATTCAAGAACAAAGTGTCCAAGTCAAGAAGACAAGACCCCGGCAAGAGGAGCTTGCCGGGAAGGCCACTCAAGGCATTTCAAGGAACTTGCCGCGGCGCACCACGCGTTCCGGCAAGACCCGGTGAGCGACAAGCTCCCGGACGCGACAAGACAACGACCGCGGCAAGCCACCTCTCCGCGCCCGCGCTCCAGCACATCCACCAACGTGTCGCTCTGGGGCCCTTCCAGGCGTACGTGGCGGAAGGCTGTGCAGCTAGGGACGTGCGGTGGCAAGCGGCGCTGACAAGATCGCCATCGTGGCGAACGGTGGCGTCCCTGGCGGTCCCTTTTCGCACTGTTTAGGCGACACAGACGGGCATTTAAGACCCTTGTCCCCTGCCGTCAGGGTTAGGTATGATACACTGTAGCAGGTAGCTGTGCCTACCACACACCTTTCCATTTTTGCCCTTTACCTCCGTTGCCACCTGTCGGTAGCCCCTTGAGCATATAAAAGGAGGCCCGTGTGCAACGTAGAGGGGGGTTAGCCAGTTCGAACACTCACGCTCGGTCTTGCTAGCCGCTGGTGTGTACTGTAGCACTCCGCGCTCCCGAGCTAGAAATCAATACAAAACCACAAAGCAGGAGTAGGGTTTTACGCATCCGTGCGGCCCGAACCTGGGTAAATCGCTCGCGTGCTTCGCCTCGATTTGCTCTTTGCACGATCTCCGCCCCCGCCGAACCGAAAGGGACCCGGCCCGCCGGTCCCATAGGTGCCCATGGATCCGCATCCCGGCAGGCATCTTTCTCCAAATTTATTTTGTGTTGACATAGAGTGGGACTAATGCCCTTAAGATCATCAAGAGTATATCCAATAGCAGCACGGTGCTTCTTCAGAGTTTTCAATAATTTTCTCTTCCTCCTTCTCTGAAAGGTTAGCACTAATAATAACAGGATATATCTTCTTTTCATCAAGATAAGCATATTTAAGAGTATCAGGCAATGGTTTAAGCTCAAACACGGGATCACCCTTGGGTGGAGGAGGATCCCCTAGGATTTCAACAGGCAAATTGTGTTTCAGAATGGGTCCTTGTTTAAAGAATACTTCATCTATTTCCCTTCTTTCATTCATAAACATATCATTCTCATGGTCTAGCAAATATTGTTCTAAAGGATCATTAGGAGGCACAACAATAGAAGCAAGACCAATAATTTCATCTTTACTAGGCAATTCTTCATCACGGGGTTGTCTACGAAATTTAGAAAAATTAAACTCATGAGACATATCATCCAAACCAATAGTAACAACATCCTTCTTGCAATCTATCTTAGCATTAACAGTATTCAAGAAGGGTCTACCAAATATAATGGGACAAAAGCTATCTTGAGGGGAACCAAGAACAAGAAAATCAGCAGGATATTTAACTTTCCCACACAAGACTTCAACATCTCTAACAATCCCAACTGGTGAATAGTGTCTCTATTGGCAAGCTTAATTGTGACATCAATCTCTTCTATCTCAGCAGGTGCAATATCATGCATAATTTCTTTGTATAAGGAATGAGGTATTGCACTTGCACTAGCACCCATATCACATAAGCCATGATAGCAATGATCTCCTATTTTAACAGAAATAACAGGCATGCCTACAACAGGTCTATGTTTATTTTTAGTATCAGGCCTAGCAATTCTAGCAGCTTCATCACAGAAGTAAATAACATGCCCATCAATATTATCGGCCAAGAGATCTTTAACCATAGCAATATTAGGTTCAACTTTAACTTGCTCAGGGGGTTTGTGTGTCCTAATATTACTTTTGTTGACTACAGTTGAAACTTTAGCATGATCCTTTATTCTAGCAGGGAAAGGTGGTTTCTCAATATAAGCAATAGGAACAATAGGATCAACATTATAAGTGATAGTCTTTTCTTCAACTTTAATAGGTGCAACTACTTTTACTTCAATGGGAGGATTATATTTAAACCACTTCTCCTTAGGGAGATCAACATGAATAGCAAAGGATTCACAAAAAGAAGCTACTATCTCAGAGTCAAGTCCATATTTAGTGCTAAATTCACGAAAAGCATCGGTATCCATAAAAGATTTAACACAATCAAACTTGGGTGTTATACCTAACTCCTTACCTTCGTCGAGATCCCAATATTCAGAGTTGCGTTTAATTCTCTCCAATAAATTCCATTTGAATTCAATAGTCTTCATCATAAAGGAACCAGTACAAGAAGTATCGAGCATGGAGCGATTGTTGTCAGAAAGCCGAGCATAATTTTTTTGAATAATCATTTCTCTTGAGAGCTCATGATTGGGGCATGAATATAACATTGACTTAAGCCTCCCCCAAGCTTGAGCGATGCTTTCTCCTTCGCGAGGCCAAAAATTATATATATATTACGATCACGATGAACAAGATGCATAGGATAAAACTTCTGGTGAAATTCCAATTTCAATCGCTATAGTCCCATGATCCCATATCATCACATAGCCTATACCATGTCAATGCATCTCCCTTCAAAGATAAAGGGAAGACCTTCTTCTTGATAACATCATCGGGCATACCTGCAAGCTTAAATAATCCACAAACTTCATCCACATAGATTAAGTGTAAGTCGGGATGCAATGTTCCATCTCCTGCAAAAGGATTAGCTAGCAGTTTCTCTATCATACCCGAAGGAATTTTGAAGTAAACATTTTCATTTTCAGTAGGTCCAGTAGGTTGAGGAGCAACTATTTGCTCTACCGGTCGGGGTGAAGATACCCCGAACAAGCCCCTCAAAGGATTACTTTCCATAGTAACAAGTGACAGTAAATTTCAGCACACTATATAATTTTTCCTTACCAAATTCCACCTACCAAAGGCGCTTCACTCCCCGGCAACGGCGCCAGAAAAGAGTCTTGATGACCCACAAGTATAGGGGATCTATCATAGTCCTTTCGATAAGTAAGAGTGTCGAACCCAACGAGGAGCAGAAGGAAATGATAAGCGGTTTTCAGCAAGGTATTCTCTGCAAGCACTGAAATTATCGGTAACAGATAGTTTTGTGATAAGGTAATTTGTAACGAGTAGCAAGTAATAAAAGTAAATAAGGTGCAGCAAGATGGCCCAATCCTTTTTGTAGCAAAGGACAAGCCTGGACAAACTCTTATATGAAGGAAAGCGCTCCCGAGGACACATGGGAATTATCGTCAAGCTAGTTTTCATCACGATCATATGATTCGCGTTCGGTACTTTGATAATTTGATATGTGGGTGGACCGGTGCTTGGGTACTATCCTTACTTGGACAAGCATCCCACTTATGATTAACCATTGCAAGCATCCGCAACTACAACAGAAGTATTAAGGTAAACCTAACCATAGCATGAAACATATGGATCCAAATCAGCCCCTTATGAAGCAACGCATAAACTAGGGTTTAAGCTTCTGTCACTCTAGCAACCCATCATCTACTTATTACTTCCCAATGCCTCCCTCTAGGCCCAAACAATGGTGAAGTGTCATGTAGTCGACGTTCACATGACACCACTAGAGGGATGACAACATACATCTCATCAAAATATTCGAACGAATACCAAATTCACATGACTACTAATAGCAAGACTTCTCCCATGTCCTCAGGAACAAACGTAACTACTCACAAAGCATATTCATGTTCATAATCAGAGGCGTATTAATATGCATAATGGATCTGAACATATGATCTTCCACCAAGTAAACCAACTAGCATCAACTACAAGGAGTAATCAACACTACTAGCAACCCACAGGTACCAATCTGAGGTTTGGATACAAAGATTGGATACAAGAGATGAACTAGGGTTTGAGATGAGATGGTGCTGGTGAAGATGTTGATGGAGATTGACCCCCTCCCGATGAGAGGATCGTTGGTGATGACGATGGTGATGATTTCCCCCTCCCGGAGGGAAGTTTCCCCGGCAGAACAGCTCCGCTGGAGCCCTAGATTGGTTCCGCCAAGGTTCCGCCTCGTGGCGGCGGAGTCTCGTCCCGAAAGCTTGCTTATGATTTTTTCCTCGACGAAAGACTCCATATAGCAGAAGATGGGCATCGGAGGGCCACAGGGGGCCCATGAGGCAGGGGGCGCGCCCAGGGGGTAGGGCGCGCCCCCACCCTCGTGGCTGGTGGGTGGCCCCCTCTGGTACTTCTTGCGCTCAGTATTTTTTATATATTCTGGAAATAACTTCCGTGAAGTTTTAGGACTTTTGGAGCTGTGCAGAATAGGTCTCTAATATTTGCTCCTTTTCCAGCCCAGAATTCCAGCTGCCGGCATTCTCCCTCTTTATGTAAACCTTGTAAAATAAGAGAGAATAGGCATAAGTATTGTGACATAATGTGTAATAACAGCCCATAATGCAATAAATATCGATATAAAACATGATGCAAAATGGACGTATCAATAAGCACATGCAAGACATACATATCAACTGTTCTCAAATCCTTAAAGACTCAATCCGATAAGATAACTTCAAAGGGAAAACTCAATCCATTACAAGAGAGTAGAGGGGGAGAAACATCATAAGATCCAACTATAATAGCAAAGCTCGCGATACATCAAGATCATGCCATCAAGAACACGAGAGAGAGAGAGAGAGATCAAACACATAGCTACTGGTACATACCCTCAGCCCCGAGGGGTGAACTACTCCCTCCTCGTCATGGAGAGCGGGATGATGAAGATGGCCATCGGAGAGGGATTCCCCCCTCCGGCAGGGTGCCGGAACGGGTCTAGATTGGTTTTCGGTTGGCTACGGAAGCTTCTGGTAGCGAACTCCCGATCTAAGGTTTCTTTTCTGGAGTTCTGTATATATAAGAGGTTTTGGCGTCGAGAACAAGTCGGGGGTCTCATGGCTGTCCACGAGGTCAGGGAGGCGCGCCCAGGGGGTGGGTGCGCCCCACCCTCGTGGGCATCTCGGGACTCTTCCTGGCACCAATCTTTTACTCCATGGCCTTCTTCTGGTCCAAAAATAAAGCCTCCGTCAAGTTTCAGGTCAATTGACTCCGTTTGGTTTCCTTTCTGGCGATACTCAAAACAAGGAAAAAACAGAAAGGCACTGGGCTCTAGGTTAATAGGTTAGTCCAAAAAATCCATATAAATAGCATATAAATGCATATAAAATCCTAGATGGATAAATATAATAGCATGGAACAATAAAATTATAGATACGTTGGAGACGTATCATGGAGGCAAGAACGCCTGGTTTATGTTGGCAGGTCGTTGCATAGTAGGTGCAGGTGAAAATGATCAGCGATAGTTGGTGACCAATCACGATCTGAACATCTACAGTGATCGTACGGCCAAAGATGAATCGTATGGTGACGAATGATACCCACTTGCACAACATTATCATCGAGAGCGAGCAAGAAGACCCAGTGTTTGACACTGAACCATACTACAGGCAGGGTCCTCTAGCCGAAATTGATCACCAGCTACCGGCAATTTGGACTGCCTATCACTAGTAGAAAATAGGGCTATGGTCCAGGCCGGCTCAGGCAAAGTAACAAAGCATTTTTGTAGTGATTGTAACAGTGGCAACGGAAAAGTAACTAAGCAGAGATCAATATGTGAAAAGCTCGTAGGCATTGATCAGTGATGGATAATTATGTCGGATGCGATTCCTCATGCAACAATTATAACATAGGGTGACACAGAACTAGCTCCAGTTCATCAATGTAATGTAGGCATGTATTCCGAATATAGTCATACGTGCTTATGGAAAAGAACTTGCATGACATCTTTTGTCCTACCCTCCCGTGGCAGCGGGGTCCTATTGGAAACTAAGGGATATTAAGGCCTCCTTTTAATAGAGTACCGGACCAAAGCATTAACACATAGTGAATACATGAACTCCTCAAACTACGGTCATCACCGGTAAGTATCCGCAATTATTGTCACTTCGGGGTTAACGGATCATAACACATAATAGGTGACTATAGACTTGTAAGATAGGATCAAGAACTCACATATATTCATGAAAACATAATAGGTTCAGATCTGAAATCATGGCACTCGGGCCCTAGTGACAAGCATTAAGCATAGCAAAGTCATAGCAACATCAATCTCAGAACATAATGGATACTAGGGATCAAACCCTAACAAAACTAACTCGATTACATGATAAATCTCATCCAACCCATCACCGTCCAGCAAGCCTACGATGGAATTACTCACACGGCGGTGAGCATCATGAAATTGGTGATGGAGGAAGGTTGATGATGACGATGGCGGATTCCCCTCTCCGGAGCCCCGAACGGACTCAGATCAGCCCTCCCGAGAGAGATTAGGGCTTGGCGGCGGCTCCGTATCGTAAAACGCGATGAATCCTTCTCTCTGTTTTTTTCTCCCCGAAAGTGAATATATGGAGTCAGGATGGACGTCGGTGGAGCATCCAGGGGGCCCACGAGGCAGGGGGCGTGCCCCCACCCTCGTGGACAGGGTGTGGGCCCCCTGGCCTTGATTCTTTCGCCAGTATTTTTTATATATTCCAAAAATATTCTCCGTTGATTTTCAGGTCATTCCGAGAACTTTTATTTCTGCACAAAAATAACACCATGGTAATTCTGTTGAAAACAGCGTCAGTCCGGGTTAGTTCCATTCAAATCATGCAAGTTAGAGTCCAAAACAAGGGCAAAAGTGTTTGGAAAAGTAGATACGACGGAGACGTATCAACTCCCCCAAGCTTAAACCTTTGCTTGTCCTCAAGCAATTCAGTTGATAAACTGAAAGTGATAAAGAAAAACTTTTACAAACTCTATTTGCTCTTGTTGTTGTAAATATGTAAAGCCAGCATTCAAGTTTTCAGCAAAGATTATGACTAACCATATTCACAATAACATTTAGGTCTCATGTTTACTCATATCAATGGCATAATCAACTAGCGAGCAATAATAATAAATCTCGGATGACAACACTTTCTCAAAACAATCATAATATGATATAACAAGATGGTATCTCGCTAGCCCTTTCTGAGACCGCAAAACATAAATGCAGAGCACCTTTAAAGATCAAGGACTGACTAGACATTGTAATTCATGGTAAAAGAGATCCAGTCAAGTCATACTCAATGTAAACTAACAGTAATGAATGCAAATGACAGTGGTGCTCTCCAACTGGTGCTTTTTAATAAGAGGATGATGACTCAGCATAAAAGTAAATAGATAGGCCCTTCGCAGAGGGAAGCAGGGATTTGTAGAGGTGCCAGAGCTCGGTTTTGAAATAGAGATGAATAATATTTTGAGCGGTATACTTTCATTGTCAACATAACAACCGAGAGATCTTAATCTTCCATGCTACACACATTATAGGCGGTTCCCAAACAAAATGGTAAAGTTTATACTCCCCCTACCACCAACAAACATCAATCCATGGCTTGTCGAAACAACGGGTGCCTCCAACTAACAAATCCTGGGGGAGTTTTGTTTGCAATTATTTTGATTTGATTTAGCATGGATGGGCATCCCGGTGACCAGCCATTTTCTCGTGAGTGAGGAGCGGAGTCCACTCCTCTTGAGAATAACCCGCCTAACATGGAAGATACTGACAGCCCTAGTTGATACATGAGCTATTCGAGCATACAAAACAGAATGTTTATTTGAAGGTTTAGAGTTTGGCACATACAAATTTACTTGGAACGGCAGGTAGATACTGATATAGGAAGGTATGGTGGACTCATATGGAATAACTTTGGGGTTTATGGAATTGGATGCACAAGCAGTATTCCCGCTTAGTACAAGTGAAGGCTAGAAAGAGACTGGGAAGCGACCAGCTAGAGAGCGACAACAGTCATGAACATGCATTAAAATTAATCAACACTGAATGCAAGCATGAGTAGGATATAATTCACCATGAACATAAATATCGTGGAGGCTATGTTGATTTTGTTTCAACTACATGCGTGAACATGTGCCAAGTCAAGCCACTCGAATCATTCAAAGGAGGATACCACCCTATCATACCACATCACAACCATTTTAATAGCATGTTGGCACGCAAGGTAAACCATTATAAACTCCTAGCTAATTAAGCATGGCATAAGCAACTATAATCTCTAATTGTCATTGCAAACATGTTTCATTCATAATAGGCTGAATCAGGAATGATGAACTAATCATATTTACAAAAACAAGAGAGGTCGAGTTCATACCAGCTTCTCATCTCAATCAGTTCATCATATATCGTCATTATTGCCTTTCACTTGCACGACCGAAGGTGTGGATAATAATAATAGTGCACGTGCATTGGACTAAGCTGGAATCTGCAAGCATTCAATTCAAGGGAGAAGACAAGGTAATATGGGCTCTTTGTTAGATCAACAAATGCATATGAGAGCCACTCAACATTTTCATCAAGGTCTTCTCCTCTCGACCCCAAAGAAAAGAAAAGAAACAAAACTATTTACACGGGAAAGCTCCCAACAAGCAAAAGAAGAACGAGAAATCTTTTTGGGTTTTCTTTAATTACTACTACTACAAGCATGGAAAGTAAACTAGCTAAAAGCTACAACTAATTTTTTTTGTTTTTCGTAAGGTTTTTCAAACACACAAGAAG
>NW_024113782.1:0-34360 GCF_003073215.2 Triticum urartu
TGATGTAAAGCGCTCCCGAGGACACATGGGAATATCGTCAAGCTAGTTTTCATCACGTTCATATGATTCGCGTTCGGTACTTTGATAATTTGGTATGTGGGTGGACCGGTGCTTGGGTGCTGCCCTTACTTGGACAAGCATCCCACTTATGATTAACCTCTATTGCAAGCATCCGCAACTACAACAAAAGTATTAAGGTAAACCTAACCATAGCATAACATGTGGATCCAAATCAGCCCCTTATGAAAGGGATAGAAACTTCTAACTCAAGTTTTTCTTCATATGATTGCATTAAGCATCAACGATATGTTTGGTAAAGGCTTTATTTTGACTATAAGCATGAGGAGAATTTAGCACGGGATTGCAACAAGGAAATAACAATATCAAAGAGCATTATCATAATTAAATTCTTTGAGATCCAAAATAGTGGGTTCATAGATATTTAAAGTTTTGACTTCTTCAATCCCACTTTTAACAATTTTAGCATCAAGATCTAAAGACTCGAATTTTTGGAACGTCTTCTAGGTAAAGGTGGATCATATTCAGTCCCATCATTATCAAGATTCATATTGCAAAACAAAGATTTAATAGGGGACACATCAATAACTTTTAGATCTTCATCTTTATTATCATGGAAACTAGAAGAACACGCTTTTATAAAGCAATCTTTCTTAGCACGCATCCTAGCGGTTCTTTCTTTGCACTCATCAATGGAAATTATCATGGCTTTGAGAGACTCATTGATATCATGCTTAGGTGGAATAGATCTAAGTTTCAAAGAATCAACATCAAGAGAAATTCTATCAACGTTCCTAGCCAACTCATCAATCTTAAGCAATTTTTCTTCAATCAAAGCATTGAAATTCTTTTGCGAAGTAATAAATTCTTTAATATTAGATTCAAAATCAGAGGGCATCTTATTATAATTTCCATAAGAATTGTTGTAGGAATTACCATAATTATTAGAGGAATTACTAGGATACGGCCTAGGATTAAAGTTTCCTCTATACGCGTTACCAAAATTATTCCTACCAACAAAATTCACATCCATAGATTCATTATTATTCTCAATCAAAGTAGACAAAGGCATATCATTAGGATCAGAAGAAACACTTTTATTAGCAAATAATTTCATAAGTTCATCCATCTTTCCACTCAAAACATTAATTTCTTCTATCGCATGCACTTTCTTATTAGTAGATCTTTCAGTATGCCATTGAGAATAATTAACCATAATATTATCTAGGAGTTTAGTAGCTTCTCCTAAAGTGATTTCCATAAAAGTGCCTCCCGCGGCCGAATCTAAAAGATTTCTAGAAGCAAAATTCAATCCGGCATAAAAATTTGTATAATCATCCAAATTTAACCATAGTGTAGGGCAATTACGTATCATTAATTTCATCCTCTCCCAAGCTTGTGCAACATGTTCATGATCAAGTTGCTTAAAATTCATAATATCGTTTCTAAGAGAGATGATCTTAGCGGGAGGAAAATACTTAGAGATAAAAGCATCTTTGCACTTATTCCATGAATCAATACTATTTTTAGGCAAAGACGAAAACCAAGCTTTAGCACGATCTCTAAGCGAAAAAGGAAATAGCTTCAATTTAACAATATCATTGTCCACATCTTTCTTCTTTTGCATATCACACAAATCAACAAAGTTGTATAGATGGGTAGCGGCATATTCACTAGGAAGGCCGGAAACCGGATCTTTCATGACAAGATTCAGCAAAGCAACATTAATTTCACAAGATTCATCATCGGTAAGAGGAGCAACCGGAGTGCTAATAAAATCATTGTTGTTGGTATTAGTAAAGTCACACAATTTGGTATTATCTTGAGCCATCGTGATAGGCAAGCAATCCAACACACAAGCAAACAAGAAATGAGCAAAAAGAGGCAAATAGGGAAAGAGAAGGAGGACGGAGAGAGAGGGCAAATAAAACGGCAAGGGTGAAGTGGGGGAGAGGAAAACAAGAGCAAATGGAAAATAATGTAATGCGGGAGATACGGTTTGTGATGGGTACTTGGTATGTTGACTTTTGCGTAGACTCCCTGGCAACGGCACCAGAAATCCTTTTGCTACCTCTTGAGCACTGCGTTTGTTTTCCCTTGAAGAGGAAAGGGTGATGCAGCAAAGTAGCGTAAGTATTTCCCTCAGTTTTTGAGAACCAAGGTATCAATCCAGTAGGAGGCCACGCACGAGTCCCTCGCACCTACACCAACAAATAAAATCCTCGCAACCAAGCAATAAAGGGGTTGTCAATCCCTTCATGGTCACTCACGAAAGTGAGATCTGATAGATATGATAAGATACTATTTTTGGTATTTTTATGATAAGGATGCAAAGTAAATAAAGCAAAATAAACAGAAAAGGAAATAGCTTGCTTGGAGATAATATGATGGAAAATAGACCCGGGGGGCATAGGTTTCACTAGTGGCTTCTCTCGAGAGCATAAGTATTACGGTGAGTAAACAAATTACTAGTTGAGCAATTGACAGAATTGAGTATAGTTATGAGAATATGTAGGTATGATCATGTATATAGGCATCATGTCTGAGACAAGTAGACCAACTCTGCCTGCATCTACTACTATTACTCCACACACGACCGCTATCCGCAGCATGGCCATCTAGAGTATTAAGTTCAAAAGAACAGAGTGACGCTTTAAGCTAGAAGACACGATGTAGAGGGATAAAATCATGCAATATGATATAAACCCCATCTTGTTATACTCGATGGCAACAATACAATACGGTTCCTTGCTGACCCTACTGTCATTGGGCAAAGGACACCGCAAGATTGAACCCAAAGCTAAGCACTTCTCCATTGCAAGAAAGATCAATCTAGTAGGCCAAACCAAACTGATAATTCGAAGAGACTTGCAAAGATAACCAATCATACATAAAAGAATTCAGAGAAGATTCAAATATTGTTCATAGATAAACTTGATCATAAACCCACAATTCATCGGTCTCAACAAACACACCGCAAAAGAAGATTACATCGAATAGATCTCCACAAGAGAGGGGGAGAACTTTGTATTGAGATCCAAAAAGAGAGAAGAAGCCATCTAGCTAATAACTATGGCCCGAAGGTCTGAAGTAACTACTCACACTTCATCGGAGAGGCTATGCACTACAAAAAAAAGACACATCCGTGACATTTTGGGCCGAATGAAACTTTTTCTGTCATACATATGACACTTCTATGACGATAATTGTGACAAAACCCGGTATCATCGTAGATGTGGTGGGCTCCTACTTCTATGACAAGAAATCATGACAGAAAATGGGCTTTTCGTCCTGGGCGGGCCGGAGACGCAGTTGCATGACATTCTTTGGGCCGTCCATGACGGAAAAACCCGTGGTAGAAGCGAGGGCGAGGAATATTTCGGGGAGTTCACGGTTACGGTGGGAGATCATGGGCCGAGCGATGCGCGTTTCTCTCGTAGATGTACGTGTGTGTGTGTGCGAGGCGTTGGCTCTAACTGAACCCGAGCGAGGCGTTGGGCTCTAACTGAACCCAAGCGATTGCACTGCAGGTTACGCATTACAGAACCCGAGCGATCGATCGATGGCTGTTAACTGAACCCGATCGAGCGATTGCTTCGCTACTGCTGCTAACTGAAGCTGGTCGATTGGATGAACAGTGAGCGTTGCGGGGGGGTGGATGAACAGTGAGCGGTGGCATTTCCTCTGGATGAACAGGACCCCGTGGTGTGGAGGGCTGGATGAACAGTAGACGGTGGAGGGGTGCCCGTGGAGGGGTGGTTGAACAGGACCCCGTGGTGTGGAGGGCTGGATGAACAGTAGACGGTGGAGGGGTGGTTGAACAGTAGCCGGTGGAGTAGCGCACGGTGGAGGCTGAATTAACAGGACCCCGTCGAGGCTGGAGGAGGTCGATGGTAGCCCGTGGAGGCTGGAGGAGGTCTACGGTGGAGATGAACAGTATCCCGTGGAGTCCCGTTTTGCGGTATGCCACACCCCTCTCGATGAATAGGACCCCCGTTTCGACCGTAGGAGGTCCGTTTCGTCCGTTTTGTGGTACTCCACACCCCTCCCGATCAACAGGACCCCCGTTTCGACCATAGGAGGTCCGTTTCCTTCGTTTTGCGGTACGCCACACCCCTCCCGATCAACAGGACCCCCGTTTCGACCGTACGAGGTCCGTTTCCTTCGTTCTACGGTACGCCAGGCCTCGTTTCCATCGCCTGTTCCGTCCAAGCCCTCCCAACGAACACGGCCACGCTTTCCGTTCCGACCCAGCCGGTTGGCTCCCACGCATTTCGTTGCCTCCCGATGAACACGACGCATTCCGTTGCCTCCCCATGAACACGACGCATTCCGTTGCCTCCCCATGAACACGACGACGACGCTATTTCTCCGTTCCGACCCAGCCATGTACATGAGCCCTGCTGTACGTATGCATGAGTAGGCGTTTGAGACCCTGCCCTTATGTACACATACGTAGCCGTATTTTCTTTCTTGCACCTTGGCCGCTGTACGTACGTGTACATGCTACGTGCGCGCCTCTACTACGACATGTGTGCGCCTCTACTACGACACGTGTGCGCCTTTACATCGACCAGTATGTATGTACACGTTCGCGACCAGAATGACAACGCTACGTACACTTCGACCAGGTGGGTCCCGACTGTCGGGCACTTCCTTGCCTGCGAAGATGTAGCTGGTGGGTCCCAACAGTCAGGGGGCAAATCGTTTTGTTTTGTTTTTTTTGCCCGGACGCACTTCCTTGCATGTGAAGGTCTAGTCAATAAACGAGAGAATTGCACAAGAAGCGGCTGACAGCTGGGACCAAGCAGCTCGAGCAGTATTTGTGTTTTTGAGGTGTGAGCACTGCAGAGTTTTTCGATGTTTAGCCACCCACCGGCAACGAGACAGAGGACATCGCCGGCTCCGCCGAGGCCCCGCCCCGCTGCCAACGAGGCCGCGTCACACAGAAAACAGGGAAGAGTAGAACATGGTAGGTCACCGTCGCTCGGGTCCAAGTAAGGCCACCGCTGCTACCCTCCGGTTGAAGCCAAGCTAGGCGGGTTGACCATTAACGGACGGTTAGCTTCTTGGCGGCGACGTGGAGTCGGAGAGCTACACTGGAGAAGAACGCTGCTTCTACTTAACTGCTGGTGTAGTTGGCTGACTGACACATGGGCCCAACAGGCCACATGTCAGTTACACAATTGCACCTACGGTTAAGTCACTGAAGCTTCTGTTCGGCTCAACGGGACACATGTGGGTAGCTTCGGTTAATTAATTATACCTCCAGCGCACCCCTTTTTAGTTGAAGAATGTATGAAATGTAATGAAATCCGGCATGTTTATATGAAATCCGACCGTGTATGAATGAATTTATTTCGATTAGTTCGAATTCCTGTATCATTGGCATTGGATGAACATGCAAAACAATACGTACTAGCATTATTCCCAGGGTGATCACCTCGTTTGCAGCAGTTTCACATGTACTCCCTCCGTTCCTTTCTAGTCTGCATACAAGTTTTGTCTGCAGTCAAAGTATCTCTACTTTGACCAATCTTATACAAAAAAGTATGCACTTTCACAATGTGCGAAGTAAAAAGGAACAGAAGGAGTACAAAGAGTTTCAGCAGCTTTTTAGCGTTTCTGTACATTGCAATCAAACACACAGGCCTGGCAATTCATAGAGAACATTTAAAACAATCGATGATTATGCATCTCAGCGACTCACATGTCTGATGCAATATTTACTTCACAACTAAAGAATAAAGAAAAAAATTGATCGACGCTGCTGATAGCAAAGGGCGTCCCCATTCGAAAATATCAAACGCATGTCTTGCTAAAATCAATGAGCAAAATTTGACAAGGTTGTCCCATTCCAAAATATCAAATGCCTACGATTGTGGAATGGGCAGGTTTGCCATCAGTTCGGACATTGACATGGCACCTCGTGCTAAATAAACCAGCTGTTCTTTTTGTGCAGTTCCACCAAAATCAACCAAATTCGCGCGTAGCTTGTATGATTTCGCCCTTATATGTTGCAATGCCTTGAACTTATCGATACCTCCTTTCTTGTGGTGGAAATGAATGATTCGATGTATTCATGAACATTTTGTGCAGTTCCCATTGAAATCAAGCTGAGCACCCCTGTTTGCACAAATACAAAAAAGTGATTAGTATAAAGCAAACTGTACTATGAATTGACAGTTTCAACAGGCACATACATGGTCCATGTAGAGCACACTTTTAGAAAAATGGAACTCACCAGAAAGAATCCTAGAACAACATTGTACTCGCGCATCACAGCAAAAAAATGGAGATTTGTCAGTCCTTCTGAGCTGAAGTTAGTTTGGTCTTGTGGGGAGTAATGTAACCATCCTTCAACTGCTCCTTCTGATGAGAAGATAGACAGGGCTTCTTCATCCTGGCATAATCGGAACTAGTCACTTCACGTACTCCATATTCTTCTTCGGAGGAAGATGATCCTCTTGTGCAAATACAAGAGGACTACTAAATGCTAGCATCCCTGTTTGCTCAAAAAGGAAAGGAAATATTTAAAACACACAGATGAAGCACTTCTCAAGGACAATACCACTTTTTCATGACAGTATCTAAACAGTAGCACAACACCAATAGAGATGACAAAGCTCAATCATATGGATGAAATCAGTGGGCGAGTACCAACCTTTGTCAGGAGGCTTATTGTGTAGAGCATACAGATGAAGCACTTCTCCGGAACCATCTGTTGCTATCTATGGTGGTGGCCATGCTTACTATATACTCCTCGATTAGTTTAATGTTTCCAACATCTTCTTGTGCAGTTCCACTAAAATATATGTATCTTCAAAGAAGATCCCTGTTTGCACAAGTAGAGATAATTACGTATTACATTAAGAGTGGCATCAAATCAGTGGCAAAACAATTGATCATTCCAGCCATAGCAATAAATTAATATGCAAAACTATATCATTACTTGTGTCATCACAGTTCCAGTGCTTCATAACACCGGGAGATTGATTTTTGTTTTTATTATTGTGATGAATTTAAGATAAAATAGATTATAGAAAAAGTTTAAATATGTATGAAAATAAAATATGAATAATTTATAGAGAATATATAGAATTATGTATATAAAAATAAAATCGGAAAAGAAGGAGATAGTCTAACATCAACTAGGCATCTCCATAGTGGATATGCCTAGTTGTTAGACTATCTTCTCCCTTTTTGTCTTCTCCACAACCACCATTCTATTCCACCTATAGTGCTATATCCATGGCTCACACTCATGTATTGCGTGAAGATTGAAAAAGTTTGAGAACATCAAAAGTATGAAACAATTGCTTGGCTTGTCATCGGGGTTGTGCATGATTTAAATATTTTGTGTGGTGAAGATAGAGAGCATAGCCAGACTATATGATTTTGTAGGGATAGCTCTTCTTTGGCCATGTTATTTTGAGAAGACATGCTTCTTAGTTAGTATGCTTGTTTTTTCTTTATTGTGGCATGAATGTTCAGATCCATAAGATTCAAGGCAAAAGTTTAATATTGACATAAAAATAATAATACTTCGAGCATACTAACAAAGCAATTATGTCTTCTCAAAATAACATGGCCAAAGAAAGTTATCCCTACAAAATCATATAATCTGGCTATGTTCTATCTTCACCACACAAAATATTTAAATCATGCACAACCCTTATGACAAGCCAAGCAATTGTTTCATACTTTTGATGTTCTCAAACCTTTTCAATCTTCACGCAATATATGAGCGTGAGCCATGGATATACACTATATGGTGGAATAGAATGGTGGTTGTGGAGAAGACAAAAAGGAGAAGATGGTCCCACATCAACTAGGCGTATCAACGGGCTATGGAGATGACCATTAATAGATATCAATGTGAGTGAGTAGGGATTGTCATCCAACGAATGCACTAGAGTTATAAGTGTATGAAAGCTCAACAAAAGAAACTAAGTGGGTGTGCATCCAACTTGCTTGCTCATGAAGACCTAGGGCAATTTGAGGAAGCCCATCATTGGAATATACAAGGCAAGTTCTATAATGAAAAATTCCCACTAGTATATGAAAGCGATATCATAGGAGACTCTCTATCATGAATATCATGGTGCTACTTTGAAGCACAAGTGTGGAAAAAGGACAGTAGCATTGTCCCTTCTCTCTTTTTCTCTCATTTTTTGGGCCTTCTTCCCTTTTTTTTCTTTTTGGCCTCTTTTCCTTTTTTTCCTTTTTTTATTTTTCGTCCGGAGTCTCATCCCGACTTGTGGGGGAATCATAGTCTCCATCATCCTTTCCTCACTTGGGACAATGCTCTAATAATGATGATCATCACACTTTATTTACTTACAACTCAAGAATTACAACTCAATACTTAGAACAAAATATGACTCTATGTGAATGCCTCCGGCGGTGTACCGGGATGTGCAATGATGCATGAGTGACATGTATGAAGAATTATGAATGGTGGCTTTGCCACAAATACGATGTCAACTACATGATCATGCAAGCAATATGACAATGATGAAGCGTGTCATAATAACGGAAGGTGGAAAGTTGCATGGCAATATATCTCGGAATGGCTATGGAAATGCCATAATAGGTAGGTATGGTGGCTATTTTGAGGAAGGTATATGGTGGGTTTATGGTACCGGCGAAAGTTGCGCGGTACTAGAGAGGCTAGCAATGGTGGAAGGGTGAGAGTGCGTATAATCCATGGACTCAACATTAGTCATAAAGAACTCACATACTTATTGCAAAAATCTATTAGTTATCGAAACAAAGTATTACGCGCATGCTCCTAGGGGGATAGATTGGTAGGAAAAGACCATCGCTCGTCCCCGACCGCCACTCATAAGGAAGACAATCAATAAATAAATCATGCTCCGACTTCATCACATAACGGTTCACCATACGTGCATGCTACGGGAATCACAAACTTCAAGACAAGTATTTCTCAAATTCACAACTACTCAACTAGCATGACTCTAATATCACCATCTCCATATCTCAAAACAATTATCAAGTATCAAACTTCTCATAGTATTCAATGCACTTGTATGAAAGTTTTTATATATTGCCATGTTGTTCTAAAGGACTCTCAAAATAATATAAGTGAAGCATGAGAGAACAATAGTTTCTATAAAACAAACCACCACGTGCTCTAAAAGATATAAGTGAAGCACTAGAGCAAAAACTATATAGCTCAAAAGATATAAGTGAAGCACATAAGAGTATTCTAATAAATTCCGATCATGTGTGTCTCTCTCAAAAGGTGTGTACAGCAAGGATGATTGTGGTAAACTAAAAGCAAAGACTCAAATCATACAAGACGCTCCAAGCAAAACACATATCATGTGGTGAATAAAAATATAGCTCCAAGTAAAGTTACCGATAGACGAAGACGAAAGAGGGGATGCCTTCCGGGGCATCCCCAAGCTTAGGCTTTTTGTGTCCTTGAGTTTTACCTTGGGGTGCCATGGGCATCCCCAAGCTTAGGCTCTTTCCACTCCTTGTTCCATAATCCATCAAATCTTTACCCAAAACTTGAAAACTTCACAACACAAAACTAAAAATAGAAAATCTCATGAACTCCGTTAGCGAAAGAAAACAAAACACCACTTCAAGGTACTGTAATGAACTCATTCTTGATTTATATTGGTGTTAAACCTACTGTATTCCAACTTCTCTATGGTTTATAAACTCTTTTACTAGCCATAGATTCATCAAAATAAGCAAACAATACACCAAAAATAGAATCTGTCAAAAACAGAACAGTCTGTAGTAATCTGTAGCTAACACAAACTCTGGAACCCCAAAAATTCTACAATAAATTGCTGGACGTGAGGAATTTATCTATTAATCATCTGCAAAAATAATTAACTAAATAGCACTTTCCAAATAAAAATGGCAGCAATTCTCGTGAGCACAAACGTTTCTGTTTTTTAAAGCAAGATCAAAAAGACTTCCCCCAAGTCTTCCCAACGGTTCTACTTGGCAAAAAGACAAATTGAACACAAAAAACACAACCAAAACAGAGGCTTGATAAATTATTTATTACTAAACAGGAGCAAAAAGCAGGGAATAAAAATAAAATTGGCTTGCCTCCCAACAAGCGCTATCGTTTAACGCCCCTAGCTAGGCATAAAAGCAAGGATAGATCTAGGTATTGCCATCTTTGTTAGGAAATTTTCAATAAGACACATATAACACTTAGGGGTTTCTTTATTTTTATTAATTATCAAACTCCTAGGTACGAAATCAAAGGAATCATTTGTAGCAAAAGGTTCCTTAAGGATAGTGAGAAATTTGGGGTGAACACTTATGGATTTGAGGTCCGCAATTTCCTTACTAGAAGTTCCACCCTTATTTTTAGGAACATACATCAATTTGGCAATCTTAGCATTAGGAGGAGTGTTTTTCACGGAAGAAAAGGCAGACCCAAGGTTGGTAATAATATCCTCAATTTTATCAATTCTAGTGGAATCTTGATCTATCTTTTCATTAACCATAGGTCCCTTTTCTTTAAACCTTTTAAGAGCAACTCCTACCTTAGATCCGTATTGGGTAATTTGGTTATGGATATTTCTATCCAAATTTTCAATTAACTCTACGGTGGCAACTTTATTTTCAATAATTTCAAGCCGTTGCATCACATGTTCCAAAGTTAAAATAGTTCCATTAACCAAAAGAGGTGGTGGGCCAAACAGATCTATCATAGCATTATAAGAATCAAAAGTATGGCTACCCAAGAAATTCCCTCCGGTAATGGTATCAAGAATATATCTATTCCAAGGAGTGATGCCTACATAAAAATTGTGAAGAAGAACGGAAGTAGATTGCTTCCTAGTAGATCTATTTTGCGCATTGCAAATTCTGTACCAAGCATCTTTTAGATTTTCTCCCTCCCTTTGTTTAAAATTAAGAACTTCATTCTCGGGAGACAAAGGAGTAGATAAAGTACTAGCCATAACGACAAAGCAAGCGATCCAACACATAAGCAAACAAGAAACGGGCAAAAAGGCAAATAGAAAAAGAGAAGGGGAACGGAAAGAGAGGGAGAGAGGAAAAGAGGGCGAATAAAACGGCAAGGGTGAAGTGGGGGAGAGGAAAACGAGAGGCAAATGGCAAATAATGTAATGCGAGGGATAAGAGTTTGTGATGGGTACTTGGTATGTCTTTGACTTGTGCTTGACTTGACTTGGCGCAAATCTCCCCGGCAATGGCGCCAGAAATCCTTCTTGCTACCTCTTGGGCACTGCGTTGGTTTTCCCTTGAAGAGGAAAGGGTGATGTAGTAAAGTAGAGTAAGTATTTCCCTCACTTTTTGAGAACCAAGGTATCAATCCAGTAGGAGATCACGCTCAAGTCCCACGCACCTACACAAACAAATAAGAACCTCGCAACCAACGCGATAAAGGGGTTGTCAATCCCTTCACAGTCACTTACAAGAGTGAGATCTGATGGATATGATAAGATAATATTTTTGGTATTTTTATGATAAAGAGAAATAAAGATGCAAAGTAAAATAAATGGCAAAGGAAATAACTAAGTATTGGAAGATTAATATGATGGAAGATAGACCCGGGGGCCATAGTTTCACTAGTGGCTTCTCTTGAGAGCATAAGTATTATGGTGGGTGAACGAATTACTATCGAGCAATTGATAGAATTGAGCATAGTTATGAGAATATCTAGGTATGATCATGTATATAGGCATCACGTCCGAGACAAGTAGACCGAAACAATTCTGCATCTACTACTATTACTCCACACATCGACCGCTATCCAGCATGCATCTAGAGTATTAAGTTCATAAGAACAGAGTAATGCTTTAAGGAAGATGACATGATGTAGAGGGATAAACTCATGCAATATGACATAAACCCCATCTTTTTATCCTCGCTGGCAACAATACAATACGTGCCGGTTACCTTTATGTCACTGGGATCGAACACCGCAAGATTGAACCCAAAGCTAAGCACTTCTCCCATTGCAAGAAAGATCAATCTAGTAGGCCAAACCAAACTGATAATTCGAAGAGACTTGCAAAGATAAACCAATCATACATAAAAGAATTCAGAGGAGAATCAAATATTGTTCATAGATAAACTGGATCATAAACCCACAATTCATCGGATCTCGACAAACATACCGCAAAAGAAGATTACATCGAATAGATCTTCAAGAAGATCAAGGAGAACTTTGTATTGAGATCCAAAGAGAGAGAAGAAGCCATCTAGCTAATAACTATGGACCCGTAGGTCTGAAGTAAACTACTCACGCATCACCGGAGAGGCCATGGAGTTGATGTAGAGGCCCTCCGTGATCAATGCCCCTCGGCGGAGCTCCGGAAAAGGCCCCAAGATGGGATCTCTCGGGTACAGAAGGTTGCGGCGGTGGAATTAGGTTTTCGTGGTGCTCCTGGATGTTTGCGGGGTACGTGGATATATAGGAGGAAGAAGTAGGTCGGTGGAGCAACGAGGGGCCCACGAAGGGTGGAGGGCGCACCCTGCCTCGTGGCCCTCCTCGATTATTTCTTGACCCCACCCAAAGTCTCAAGTCTCCTGGATACATTCGTTGAGAAAATCACCACGTTCCCGAAGGTTCATTCGTTTGGACCTCCCGTTTGATATTCTTTTCAGCGAAACCTTAAAATAGGCAAAAGAACATCAATTTGGGCTGGGCCTCCGGTTAGTAGGTTAGTCCCAAAAATGATATAAAAGTGTAAAATAATAGCCCATTAACATCCAAATAGAGTATATAATTAGCATGAGCAATCAAAAATTATAGATACGTTGGAGATGTATCAAAACACAAGTCTGAAACATTTGAAAAGTTCAAGGAATTTCAGAATGAAGTGGAGAATCATCGTAACAAGAAAATAAAGTTTCTACGATTCGATTGCGGAGGCGAATATTTGAGTTACGAGTTTGGCCTTCATATAAAACAATGTGGAATAACTTTCAAAACTCACGCCACCAGGAACACCATAGCATAATGGTGTGTCCGAATGTCGTAACCATAATTTATTGGATATGGTGCGATCTATACATCTCTTACCGGTTTACCACTATCGTTTTGGGGTTATGCATTAGAGACAGCTGCATTCACGTTAAAAATAGGGCACCGTCTAAAATCCGTTGAGATGACACCGTATGAACTGATGGTTTAGCAAGAAACCTAAAGCTGTCGTTTCTTAAAGTTTGGGGTTGCGATGCTTATGTGAAAAAATTCAGCCTGATAAGCTCAAACCCAAATCGGAGAAGTGTGTCTTCATAGGATACCCAAAAGAAACTGTTGGGTACACCTTCTATCATAGATCCAAAGGCAAAATATTCGTTGGTAAGAATGGATCCTTCTAGAAAAAGAGTTTCTTTCGAAAGAAGTGAGTGGGAGGAAAGTAGAACTTGATGAGGTAACTGTACCTTCTCCCGAATTGGGAAGTAGGTCATCACAGAAATCAGTTCCAGTGATTTCTACACCAATTAGTGAGGAAGCTAATGATGATGATCATGAAACTTCAGATCAAGTTACTACCGAAACTTGTAGGTCAACCAGAGGATGATCCGCACCAGAGTGGTATAGAAATCCTGTTCTGGAGGTCATGTTACTTAACCATGACGAACCTACGAACTATGAGGAAGCGATGATGAGCCCAGATTCCACTAAATGGCTCGAGGCCATGATGAGATGGGATCCGTGTATGAGAACAAAGTATGGACTTTGATTTACTTGCCCGATGATCAGCGAGCCATTGAGAATAAATGGATCTTCAAGAGGAAGACGAACACTGATAGTAGTGTTACAATCTACAAAGCTCGAAGTTCAAAGTGTTGACTACGATGAGATTTTCTCACTCATATCAGTGCTTAAAAGTCTGTCTGAATCATGTTAGCAATTGCCGCATTTTATGAAATCTGGCAAATGGATATCAAAACTATATTCCTTAATGGATTTATTAAAGAAGAGTTGTATATGATGCAACCAGAAGGTTTTGTCGATCCTAAAGGTGCTAACAAAGTGAGAAACCTCCAGCGATCCATTTATAGACTGGTGCAAGCCTCTCGGAGTTGGAATATGCTCTGATAGTGTGATCAAATCATATGGTTTTATACATACTTTTGGAGAAGCCTATATTTAAAAGAAAGTGAGTGGGATCACTACAGACTTTCTGATAAGTATATGTGAATGACATATTGTTGATTGGAAATGATGTAGAATTTTTTGGAAAGCATAAAGGAGTGTTTGGAAGGAGGTTTTCAAAGAAAGACCTCAATGAATCTTCTTACACATTGAGCATGAAGATCTATAGAGATAGATGAAGATGCTTGATAAGATTTTTTCAATGAGTACATACCTTGATAAGATTTTGAAGTATTTCAAAATGGATCAGTCAAAGAAGGATTTCTTGCTTGTGATGTAAGGTGTGAAATTGAGTAAGACTCAAAACCCGACCACAACAGAAAATAGAAAGAGAATGAAAGTCATTCCCTATGCCTTAGTCATAGGTTCTATAAAGTATGTTATGTTGTGTACCAAACATATTGTGTACCTCACCATGATTTTGGCAAGGGAGTACAATAGTGATTTAGGAGTAGATCACTGGATAGCGGTCAAAATTATCCTTAGAGGACTAAGGAAATATTTCTCGGTTATGGAGGTAATAAAAGAGTTCATCGTCAAGAGTTACGTCGATGCAAGCTTTTGACACCGATCTAGATGACTCTAAGTCTCGATCTAGATACATATTGAAAGTGGGAGCTATTAGCTAGAGTAGCTCTGTGCAGAGTATTGTAGACATAGAAAATTTTAAAATACATATGGATCTGAATGTTGCAGACCCGTAGACTAAACTTCTCTTACAAGCAAAACATGATCACTCTTTGGATGTTAATCACATAGCGACGTGAACTAGATTATTGACTCTAGTAAACCCTTTGGGTATTAGTCACATGAAGATGTGAACTAATCACATAAAGATGTGAACTATTGGTGTGAAATCACATGACGATGTGAACTAGATTATTGACTCTAGTGCAAGTGGGAGACTGAAGGAAATATGCCCTAGAGGCAATAATAAAGTTGTTATTTACATTTCCTTATATCATGATAGATGTTTATTATTCATGCTAGAATTGTATTAACCGAAAACTTAGTACATGTGTGAATACATAGACAAAACTGAGTGTCCCTAGTATTCCTCTACTTGACTAGCTCGTTAATAAAAGATGGTTAAGTTTACTAACCATAGACATGTGTTGTCATTTGATGAACGGGATCACATCATTAGAGAATGATGTGATGGACAAGACCCATCCGTTAGCTTAGCATAAATGATCGTTTAGTTTTATTGCTATTGCTTTCATCATGACTTATACATGTTCCTTCTGACTATGAGATTATGCAACTCCCGAATACCGGAGGAACACCTTGTGTGCTATCAAACGTCACAACGTAACTTGGTGATTATAAAGATGCTCTACAGGTTTCTCAGATGCTGTTTGTTGAGTTGGCATAGATCGAGATTAGGATTTGTCACTCTGTGTATTGGAGATGTATCTCTGGGCCCTCTCGGTAATGCACATCACTATGAGCCTTGCAAGCAATGTGACTAATGAGTTAGTCACAGGATGATGCATTACGGAATGAGTAAATAGACTTGACGGTAACGAGATCGAACTAGGTATGATGATACCAACGATCGAATCTCGGGCAAGTAACATACCGATGACAAAGGGAACAACGTATGTTGTTATGCGGTCTGACCGATAAAGATCTTCATAGAATATGTAGGAGCCAATATGAGCATCCAGTTTCCGCTATTGGTTATTGACTGGAGATGTGTCTCGGTTATGTCTACATAGTTCTCGAACCCGTAGGGTCCGCACGCTTAACGTTCGATGACGATTTGTATTATGAGTTATGTGATTTGAGGACCGAAGTTTGTTCGGAGTCCCGGGTGAGATCACGGACCTGACGAGGAGTCTCGAAATGGTCGAGAGGTAAAGATTCATATATTGGAAGGCTATATTCGTACATCGGAAAGGTTCCGAGTGATTCGGGTATCTTTCGAAGAACCGGGGAGTTACAAGAATTCACCTGGGGAAGTATTGGGCCTTATTGGGCTTTAGTGGAAAGGAGAGAAGGGCCACGAGGGGAGGCAACACGCCCCCCATGGGGTGGTCCGAATTGGACTAGGAGGGGGCGGCGCCCCCCTCTTTCCTTCTCCCTCTCCTCCTCCTTCCCTCTCTCCACCGCTTGGAAAAGAAAGGGGACTCCAACTAGGATTGGGAATCCTAGTTGGACTCCTCCTATAGGCGCGCCCCTCCTAGGCCGTTCTCCTCCTCCTCCCTCCTTTATATAGGGGAGAAGGGGGCACCCCAAATACACACAAGTTGATCTTTTAGCCGTGTGCGGTGCCCCCTCCGCAGTTACACACCTCGGTCATATCGTTGTAGTGCTTAGGCGAAGCCCTGCATCGGTAACTTCATCATCATCGTCACCATGCCATCGTGCTGACAGAACTCTCCCTCGACCTCAACTGGATCAATAGTTCGAGGGACGTCATCGAGCTGATCGTGTGCTGATCGCAGAGGTGCCATGCGTTCGGTACTTGGATCAGTTGGATCGCGAAGACGTTCGACTACATCAACCGCGTTACTAAACGCTTCCGCTTTCGGTTTACGAGGGTACGTAGACACACTCTCCCCTCTCATTGCTATGCATCTCCTAGATAGATCTTGCGTGATCATAGGATATTTTTGAAATACCGCGTTCCCCAACAGGAGACCTGCCAGGGGCGCCACAAGCTCAGGGGGGCACCCAGGGGATTGGGGAGCGCCCCCAAGCTTGTTGCTGCCTGGTGGGTCCCCCTCTGGTATTTCTTTTGCCAATAGTTTATTATATTCCAAAATAATTCTATGTTAATTTTCAGCTCATTTGGAGATGTTCAAAAAAATGCTTCCGATATAGCCCTTTCCAGTCAAGAATTCCAGCTGCCGTCAATCTCCCTCCTTATGTGAAACTTGCAAAATAAAAGAGAAAAGGCATAAGAATTATATCATAAAGTGAAATAATTGTCCATAAGGCAATAAATGTAAACATAAAAACATGATGCAAATGGACGTATCAACTCCCCCAAGTTTAGACCTCGCTTGTCCTCAAGCGAAAGCCGAAATCGATAATCATGACCACATGTTTAGAGAGAGAGAGGTGTTGATAAAAATAAAATATAGACATGAAAGCATCATGGTCATTATCATAACAACAATATCATCATAAAACTTCTCATGCTAGAGTAACATTTCATTCACAATCTAAAGTATGGAACATAAACTTTATTGGAAACTAACAAACCGTGCTCTTGGTCATTGAAACAATCACAATCCATTATATTTTTAGAAAGAGTCCATGTCTGAGCTTTATTTAGCAAGTTCACATACTCAACCATCATATAGTCTTCTATGATTCCTGACACTCAAAGCATATTCATAGAGCCAAAAGTCTCAATCAGACACATAGAAAGATAGGGGCTTATGATTTCGCCTCCCAACTTATTTACCTCAAGGGAAATTGTGACGCCCCAAGACTGACACCCCAGGAGACTTCCATATTTTTTTCGTGACCTCCGTGTGTTTCATTTGTGCTTGCTCTATTTATTTTTGCATTGCATCATGTCATCATGCCAGCATGTCATTTAATTTTTAAAACTCAACCAAATAAATTGCATGGATCTTCAATCCATTTAAATTGAGGGAAATGCACATGGTGTTTTCTCTTTATAACATATAAAATCTCCCAATATTAGGGAGCTATTATCAAATATTCCATTTTTTCGGAATCACCCATAAACACATTTGCAAATATTCCCCATGTCTTTTCTACTTCAAGTTTGGCTTCAAAACCTTGCCCACAATTCTCTTCCCATTTACCGAGGTTCCTCCAAAAATTTCAACATTTTTGGACACTTCAAAAACGAAGTCCTAGTTCAAACCCATTTGAATGAAATTCAAATGAGTTTGAATTTACATCTTTCAATCATGCCTCTCTTCTATTTTTCTTGGAACCAGCGCATTTGTGCGAGTCCGGGAAAATTAACATCATGCCCAAATACTTTCCCTAACCCTCTCTTTCATTTCTTCTCTCTAATTCTTTTTCTGTTAAAGGAAAATTAGAGAGAGAGGAGAGAGCCAGCCATTTTGGACCCCCAGCTGCTGCAGCTCGGCCTACCCAACCTCTCGCGCCGGCCCACCTAGGCCACTTGGGCCTCCTGCAGCCGCACCCCTGCTCTAACCCTAGGCCCCGACGCTCTCCTGTCGACCTCTCCCTCTGCCGCCGCCTACTCTCAATCCCCACTCCTCCTCTCTTTCACCTCGAGCCAGGGGAGGAGCCCCCGCGCCCGATGCCCCCAGTGCTGCCGGCGATGACCGAGCCTTCCCCCGGCGCGCCCCTTCTCCTCCTCCGCCTGGAGCCTGCACAGCCACGCGCCTCTGCCATCCCCCACGCCCGTCGCCTCCCTCTGCTCTACCCCGTCCCTGCGCCTCCTCCATGGCCTTCCTCCTTGCGCCATGGACGCGAGGGATCGAGCTCGCCGCCCCGCCGCGTCGCAGGGCCGCCGGGCACCGCAGCCTGCCAGGCCTACCTCCCCTGCTTTATCATCGTCATCTACAACTACCACCGTCGTGGCCTCTCCGAGCTCTGCCCGCGTCAACGCCTCAAGCCGCCATCGTCCCCTTGTGCTTGAGCAAAGGACTCCGACGCCCTCCAGCTTCCCCGCAAGCCCCGTCCGCCCCTGCCTCGTCGGTGTCCAGCTTGCTGGAGCTTCGGTACTGCGTCGTCCGACCGTTCCTGCCCTCCTCTACCTCGCCTTCTCGCCGGAGATCGCGTTGTTGCGTCTTCTTCACCTCCTGCCCAAGTCCCTGCAACAGCCCCGGTAGCCGCCGTCCCCTGCCCTCCGATGTCCCTGTGCACCTCCCCGTGCTGCTGCCGTTGACGCCAAGCCTGATGACTAACGATCAGGGAGTAGCGCCAAGTTCGATCGTTGAAGATTTCGTCAAGCATCCCCTGTTTTCGCCAAACACCACATCGCAAGCGCCAAGTACCACGGCGGCCCTTCAAGAGTATGGATTCGACAAGGTTGACCTCTTATACAACTACGTTACCGAGACCGGCAAGGCCGACTACACGAAACGGCCAAGTACCTCTACGCACGGATGCATCAAGGCCGCCTCGGATATCGCCAAGTACACCACCGACAAGACCACACGGATGCTCGAACGAGAACTAACCGAAACGCCAAGTACCACGACGACCATCGACATGTACCCCTACACCGCACCGAAACGCCGAGTTCCTCTCCGAACGTGTGTACGACTACCATGGCCGAAAGACTCGTATACCACTACCGTCACCCCGAAGGCGTTGGATTCTTCAAGTACCTCTCCAAAATAAACGTGTACCACTACCGTCAAACCGATAGTACCACTACTTCTACTACCGTCGTGAGAACGACTACTTCCTCTACTTCCCTCGACGAACTCGTTCCGCCGTGAAAATGCACGCTTCGAAGGTATAACCCTGAGACGACGCCCGTGAACGAATGCATGTGTGATGTATGAGATGTATGTTTAGATGTTGTATTCGCCCGTGAACGTTAGTTGTTCCCTCGTTTGACACCGCCGTCGACCCATGGGACACCCGGTATCCAGGAGCACCCCACCATCCTTGCATGACACGCTCCCATCACATTTCCTTTTGTACCGGTATCTCCATGAGCTACAGGGACCAATATGTTGTCGTGGCATCATTTTCGGATTCGTTGCCGTGGCACCCTTTCTTTCCGCCATGGTGACAAAATGCTTCATAACATGCTCATGTCAACATTTTCTTAAAATTGCATAAAACTTGTATATGTCATCTACATCATGATAACAACATTTAAATTTTTTAAAATTGTTGTTTACTTTAAATTGCTAAATTTCATGTGGGGATTTTACGAAATTGTTGTTTGTTGTTCCGGCCTCATTTAAACTTGCCTAGATAGGTAGTTTTCATATGCCTCACCTCTTGCCATGTTAACCAACATTTAATTTTGTTGAGCACCTAAACGAGAGTGAACTAAATAATCGAATGTGGTGTTTTGTCAATATGCATCTCATTGCATATTGAGCTCCACTTAATTTGTAGTTTTGTTTGTGCACTTTGCCATGCGATGCATATTTAAACTGGACATGCATCATCCTTGGTTGTGCATCATGCCATGTTTATGCTTGTGTGTTTACCATGTTGCTTGTTTCTTTCCGTTTTGCTCCTCTCGTTAGCTTCAGTTTCATTCCGGAGTTGTGAGGATTCGTTCGTCTACATCCTTTTGTCTTCTTCATGGATTCGATCTTCTCCTTGCGGGATTTCAGGCAAGATGACCATATCCTCGATATCACTTCTATCTTTGCTTGCTAGTTTTTCGTTCTATTGCTATGTCGCGATACCTACCACTTGTTTATCATGCCTCCCATATTACCATGTCAAGCCTCTAACCCACCCACCCTAGCAAACCATTGTTTGGCTAAGTTACTGCTTTTGCTCAGCCCCTCTTATAGCATTGCTAGTTGTAGGTGCTGTGCAGGTTGTTCCCTGTTGGAACATGGATATGTTGGGGTATCACTATATCTATTGTTTAATTAATGCATCTATATACTTGGTAAAGGGTGGAAGGCTCGACCTTATGCCTGGTGTTTTGTCCCACTATTGCCGCCCTAATTTCCGTCATACTGGTGTTATGTTCCTTGATTTTGCGTCCCTAACACGATGAGGGGTATGGGACCATCTTGACAGTTTGCTTTGAATAAAACTCCTCCAGCAAGGCCCAACCTTGGTTTTACATTTGCCTAACAACCTATAACTTTCCCTTGGGGTTGCAAACCCGAGGGCCATCGTTATTTTAACCCCCCCAGGCCAGTGCTCCTCTGAGTGTTGGTCCAAAACGGGCAGCCTGCGGGGCCACCTCGGGGAAACTTGAGGGCTGGTTTTACTCATAGCCTGACCTATCCGGTGTGCCCTGAGAATGAGATATGTGCAGCTCCTATCGGGATTTGTCGGCACATTCAGGCGTTCTTGCTAGTTTAGTTTTACCATTGTCGAAATGTCTTGTGCACCAAGATTCCGAGTCTGATCGGGTGTCCCGCGATGGAGCATTGTTTCCACAGATCGTGAGCTTGTGATGGGCTAAGTTGGGACACCCCTGCAGGGTATAAACTTTCAAGAGCCGTGCCCGTGGTTATGTGGCAGATGGGAATTTGTTAATATCCGGTTGTAGAGAACTTGACACTTGACTTAATTAAAATGAATCAACCGCGTGCGTAGCCGTGATGGTCTCTTTTCAGCGGAGTCCGGGAAGTGAACACGGTTTTTGGGTTATGATTGAACGTAAGTAGTTTCAGGATCACTTCTTGATCACTTCTAGCTTCACGACCGTTGCGTAGCTTCTCATCTTACTCTTATTTGCGTATGTTAGCCACCATATTTTCTTAGAGCTTGCTGGAGCTCCACCTCATTACCTTATCCTACCCATAAGCTTAAATAGTCTTGATCTCACAGGCGTGAGAGTGTTGAGTCCTCATGACTCACGGATACTCCCAAACAGTTGTAGGTGCCGATGATACCAGTGCAGGTGACGCAACCGAGCTCAAGTGGGAGTTCGACGAAGATCTTGGTCGTTTTTATGTGTCTTTTCTGGATGATCAGTAGTGGTGTCCAGTTGGGACGATCGGGGATCTAGCATTTGGGGTTGTCTTCTTTTATTTTGGTTCCGTAGTCGGACCTTTGATTGTACTCTGGATGATGTATGTTTAACTTGTTATTTGTGTGAAGTGGCGATTGTAAGCCAACTCTTTATCCCTTTCTTATTCAGTACATGGGATCGTGTGAAGATTACCCCTCTTGCGACAAAACCACATGCAGTTATGCCTCTAAGTCATGCCTCGACACCTGGGAGATATAGCCGCATCGTGGGCGTTTCAGCAATGTCAACAATAATAACTCATGATCACCTACATCCAACTGGATATATATATATATATGTCTGGATCTATCTACCACATAATGCTTGCCACTAGAGAGTACATAGAGAGGGATAAGGATAAACACTAATGACTCTTGCATAAAAGTAAATACATAGAAGTAAAATATAGGCCCTTCATAGAGGAAGCATAGGTTGTCATATACTTTTTGTTTTTGGATGTGCAAAGCTCTTAATGTAAAGGAACTCACTTTATATTGCCCCTTATGATAGCAACCTCTATTATGCAGTCTGACACTTTTATTTCTTCACCATCACAAGATCGTACAAAGCTTACTTTCTCTTACAATAAAATAGAACACATATTTATGAGCAATTTTTATTGCTTTTGCACCGATGACAACTTACTTGAAGGATCTTATTCAATCCCTAGGTAGATATGGTGGACTCTCATGTCATGAAACTGGGTTTAAGGGTTTTGGATGCACAAGTAGTATCTCTAATTAGTGCGAATTTTTGGCTAGCAAAAGATCCTAGACAAGCACCACATGTGAGGAGATCCATATAAATATAACTTGTATGTGAATGTAAACAACCATAATTCATTACATTGTCTTCCTTGTCCAACGTCAACTAATTGATATTGAATATTTGATGGGGGCTCACATCATAAAAGATGTCCAAGATAGTGTATTTATATCTGAGACTTCTCTTCCCCTTATTACTTTTTCATGGATTGCACCAATGACCAATGCTATGCTTGTCAACTTCCAACAAATTTTATCAACAATACTTCTTTTCCTGTGAAGTCATTACTCCCCATGGGAGTAGCATATGATTTTTTCTTTTTATTTTCCATTGGCTGAAATTGAAACAAGAAAGTAAAGAAAAACTCAAACTACTCTTTATTATATATCTCGCACACAAGTACATAGATAGATCACTAAGCAAGCACGCGAAAATAAGATCATACTAAAACTTTGTTCCTCTAAATCACTAAATAACTAAGGATCAAACTAAGATAGATAATAATGATAAAAGTGGCGGTGATACGATACCAGGGCACCTCCCCAAGCTAGGCACAAGCCAAGGGGAGTGCCATACCCGTGTACTCAAGTCTCCTTCTTTGGTGATCATGGTGATGATGATGAAGTGGTAGGCTTGTCCTTCAGCCTTAGAAGATACTCAAGTTTACGATTGATACTCCGAAGGTCAATGTTTTGCTCTTCCAACAAAATAACTTCGCGAGTGAGAGATGTATTATGAGTGCAAATTATTTCAAAGACCCTTAGGGATTCAATTTCAGATGGGGAGAGATGATCATAGAAGGGTTGAAGGATATATCCCTTCTCTTTGGTCTCCTCCATGGGCATGGCTTGCCTTCCCTCTTGGGCCTGGATTCCCGCAACTTCTTCGACCTTGTTCTCCTTGGATGTGTCCTCCTCTCTGGACAACCACTCGTAGTAAACCTCACTGTAGCGGCGTTTGCTCGGCGATGGTTGCACAATCCGGTGCTTGGTACCGAGCTTTTGCGAAGCCATGGAGATCTAGATCTGTCAGGAAAACAACATGAAACAAGAACAGGGAATATCTCTACGATACGGTGGTCAAAACATAAAGAAGTATATATAATGATTTTTTCCGCGCAGAACAAGTAACATGGAAGAAAAACGGAGTCGGAAAAGTCCATGAGGGGGCCACAAGCCTGGGGGCGCGCCCAGGGGGTGGCCCGCGCCCCTAGGGCTTGTCGCTCCCTCGTGCACTTTTCAGACTATTTATTATTTTCCTAATTTTTTAAATATTCAAAAACATACAAAAAGTACTTTATGGAACTTTTGGAGTCGGTGTACTTACCATACCACATACCTACCCCTTCTTTAGGGCTCTGGAGCGTTCCGGAAGGTTTCCCTTATGTGTTCCTTCGGTGTCATGGTGTGGATAATATTATTTTCAACATTAATGGGAGTACCTGAGATATAAAGTTTAATTCTTTGCCCATTAACCACCTTCGGATTAGTGCCTTCGGCGTTATTTATCTTGATGGCTCCAGAATGATAAACTTCTTCAACGATATATGGTCCTTCCCATTTGGAGAGAAGCTTTCCTGCAAAGAATCTTAAACGAGAGTTTTACATTAAAACTTGATCACCTATTTTGAATTCCCGTTTTTGGATTCTTTTATCATGCCATATTTTAACTATTTCCTTAAATAACTTAGCATTTTCATAACCCGTGTCCTCCATTCATCTAGAGAACTAATATCAAATAACCTATTTTCACCGACAAGTTTGAAATCGTAGTTAAGTTATTTAATTGACCAATATGCTTTATGTTCTAACTCAAGAGGTAAACAACATGCTTTTACATAGACCATTTTATAAGGTGACATACACATAGGATTTTATAAGTAGTTCTGTATGCCCATAATGCATCATCAAGTTTTTTAGACCAATTCTTTCTAGATCTATTGACGGTCTTTTGTAAAATTAGTTTTATTTATTGCTCAACTCAACTTGGCCACTAGACTGAGCATGATACAGTGATGCTATTCTATGGTTGACATCATATTTAGCAAGGAGTTTACGGAAAGCACCATGAATAAAATGTGAATCACCATCAGTCATTAAATATCTAGGGACTCCAAACCTCGGGAAAATAACTTCTAGGCATTTTGATAGATGTGTTATGATCAACACTACTAGTCAGAATAGCTTCTACCCACTTAGTAACATAATCAACAACAACTAGAATACGAGTATACCCATTAGAGGAAGGAAAAGGTCCCATATAATCAAATCCCCAAACATCAAATGGTTCAATAACAAGTGAATAATTCATAGGCATTTCCTGATGTCTACTAATATTACCAATTCTTTGACATTCATCACAATGATAAGACAAACTTACGTGCATCCTTGAAGAGAGTAGGCTAATAAAAATCAGATTGTAATATCTTATGCGCAGTTTTGTCTCCAGCATGGTGTCCTCCATGTGCCTCGGAGTGACACTTTCGTAGGATTTGTTCCTGTTCATGCTCAGGTATACAACGTCTAATAATGCCATCTACTCCTTCTTTATAAAGGTGTGGATCATCCCAGAAGTAGTGTCTCAAATCAAAGAAGAACCTTTTCTTTTGTTGGTATGTAAAACTAGGTGGTATATATTTAGCAACAATGTAATTAGCATAGTCTGCATACCAAGGAGTATTACGAGAATCATTTATAACAACTAGTTGTTCATCAGGAAAACTATCCTCAATACATAGTGGGTCATCAAGAACATTTTCTAACCTAGGCAAGTTAACAGCTACGGGACTCTTAGCTCCCTTCCTATCCGTAATATGCAAATCAAATTCTTGTAGCAAAAGAACCCACCTAATGAGTCTAGGTTTATCATCTTTCTTTTCCATATGATATTTAATAACAGCATGATCGGTGCGAATAATTACTTTAGAATCAACAATATAAGATCTGAATTTATTACATGCAAACACAACTGCTGGAAATTCTTTCTCAGTAGTAGCATAATTTTTTGGGGCACTGTTTAGAGTTTTACTAGCATAATGGATAACATTCAATTTCTTATCAACTCCTTTGTGCCTAGAAACATCCCCAACAACATAATCACTAGCATCACACATAATTTCAAAAGACAAGTTCCAATTAGGTGGTTGAACAATAGGTGGAGCGGTTAAGGCTTTCTTAAGGGTTTCAAAGGCTTCTACACAATCATCATCAAAAACAAATGGAACATCCTTTTTGCAAAAGATTAGTAAGAGGCGTAGAAATTTTAGAGAAGTCTTTAGTAAACCTCCTATAGAAACCATCATGACCCAGGAAACTTCTTATACCTTTAATATCTTTAGGACATGGCATTTTCTCAATTGCATCAACTTTAGATTTATCTACTTCAATACCTCATTCAGAAATTTTATGCCCAAGACAATACCTTCATTAACCATAAAGTGGCACTTCTCCCAATTCAAGACAAGATTAGTTTGTTCACATCTCTGCAAAATTCGATCAAGGTTGCTTAAGCAATCATCAAAAGAAGTGCCGTAAACGGAAAATCATCCATGAAAACCTCAACAATATTTCCAAAAAAGTCAGAGAATATAGTCTATCCCTAATAATAAAAGGTAGCAGGTGCATTGTCATCAAACCAAAGCATCGTCCTATAAGTGAATTACATTTTCAGTTTGAATTTAAAACATATACGCGAGGTGATACTAATTCGGGGAACCACGTCATGTGCATCGAACGATGTCCGCCCGTGCGCTTCGGCCCAGTAAATCAGGTCCACATACCCTGTTTTGCAGCCAAAAAAACATGCCCGACTCTCGCCTTACTTCTGTTAATTTGGCCGCTTCCCACGCACGTTCGGAAAGAAATCGGAACCGAACTCAGGAAAAGAAAGGAAACCTCGGTGCACGCCAGTCCTCATCTCTCACGTCCTGGGTCATTGTCTTCCTCCTCGGTCACGACACGGAGCCTATATACGGTGAAAAAAATCAGCTCCTTACCCCTCCTCCTCGCGAGAGTGAAGAACCTCGTCCCATACTCCCACAGAACCTACCTGATGCCGCAACGGCTGGCGCAATCTCTCGGCCACAACACCGTAGCCCTCTTGGCGCCTGAGGCTCCTTCGAGCGATTTCTTCCTTACGTGTGGTAGCTTTCTTGCTTTGACTCGATGAGTCCCAAGTTTCTTATGCCGTAATTAAACAATTATCTCTTCCCAAGTGCTTATTCATGGAATATGAGTGGTTCAGCACAATCTTAAAGTGAGCCTATTTAGGATTTAGGATTTCCTTGGCCACTTTTGGTAGATATATTAGTTAAGGAGTTCATTTTGTTCTGCCCTTATTTTACCTCATTAAAGTTTCAAGTAGTATTTGTTGTAGACAAAATAAGCTTGTTTATAGAAACATTCATGGCATGCATACCAGTATGAGTTATTTAAAAGGAAAACCCATCTGATTTTTTTTACACTTCAAACTGATTTATATGCATGCAGCAATTAGCCGAGAGCACCATTTTAGTTTTACTGAACTGTCAAATAATGTCTGTTCTCTTATAACCCAAAGCCTGATCCCAAGGTTGTGAATGCATGTGCTTCTTAGTATGAGTCTAAAAAGAAGTGCCTACTAAAGGGTGTGCTTTTTTTTGCAAAAAAATGATATAAAGGGTGTGCTAAATGTGAACATAAGTAACTTGGAAAATACCTATGTTTCTTAATACATCTCTCTATTTTGCATTGAATTTTAATTTATTATTTTTACAATTTTGCTAAAGCACATCTAGATGTGCTCTAAGTATTGTACATCTAAGTCCTATGCCATTCATTTTACGCTAAGATTCATGCAATCATTTTCTTTTGTCTTTTTTTCCTTTTCTTTCTAGATTGATTGAGTCAATTAGATACACGAGAACTAGGGCACATCTAGACAGACTTAATTTGTTGAGTTGTAAAATTTAGGTTAACTTCTTATTACAAATGGTTCCAGTTTCTTATTTCTTACTGATACATAAAGAACATTGTTTAAATTCACTGGCATCTACTTTATAAACCGTTTGCTTGATTGGCATGCATGATATATACTTCCATCGATGTACTGTACTGGCAATCTCTTCTATTTTCAACAATGCCAAACTACCAAATTGTTTGTTGGTCTTCATCTAGAATTCTTATGATTACTTTTTGTATGTCTCTTTGGCATTGTTACTGTAATGACAAACAACCGCTTCCATTACTCTACTTCATGTATGTTCATGACTCTATCTTAGTTTTAACTATGTTCCATGCATTATACAAACATGCCTGAATAATATAAATTTTTCCCTTGGTGTTATCTCTGTTTCATGGCAACTGGTGTTTCCTCTATAGCAAACCAACACATTAATATTTTTTCTCCCGTTACAATGCACGGGCTCTTTTTCTAGTAGTTATACATATTTGAAAGGTAGCAAGTTCATTACATAAACCAAAAGGCATACATCTATAAGCATAAGTTCAAAAAGGACAATGAAAGTAGTTTTCTCTTGATCGGCTTGTGATACAGGTATTTGAGAGAAACCAGAATATCCATCAAGAAAGCAAAAGTCACTACAAAAAAAGACACATCCGTGACATTTTGGGCCGAATGAATTTTTTCTGTCATACTTATGACACTTCTACGATGATAATTGTGACAAAACACGGTATCATCATAGATGTGGTGGGGTGTTGGAAATATGCCCTAGAGGCAATAATAAATTGATTATTATTATATTTCCTTGTTCATGATAATCGTTTATTATCCATGCTAGAATTGTATTGATAGGAAACTCAGATACATGTGTGGATACATAGACAACACCATGTCCCTAGTAAGCCTCTAGTTGACTAGCTCGTTGATCAATAGATGGTTACGGTTTCCTGACCATGGACATTGGATGTCGTTGATAACGGGATCACATCATTAGGAGAAAGATGTGATGGACAAGACCCAATCCTAAGCATAGCACTAGATCGTGTAGTTCGTATGCTAAAGCTTTTCTAACGTCAAGTATCATTTCCTTAGACCATGAGATTGTGCAACTCCCGGATACCGTAGGAGTGCTTTGGGTGTGCCAAACGTCACAACATAACTGGGTCACTATAAAGGTGCACTATGGGTATCTCCGAAAGTGTCTGTTGGGTTGGCACGAATCGAGACTGGGATTTGTCACTCCGTGTGACGGAGAGGTATCTCTGGGCCCACTTGGTAGGACATCATCATAATGTGCACAATGTGATCAAGGAGTTGATCACGGGATGATGTGTTATGGAACGAGTAAATAGACTTGCCGGTAACGAGATTGAACAAGGTATCGGGATACTGATGATCGAATCTCGGGCAAGTATCGTACCGATAGACAAAGGGAATTGTATACGGGATTGATTAAGTCCTTGACATCGTGGTTCATCCAATGAGATCATCGTGGAACATGTGGGAGCCAACATGGGTATCCAGATCCTGCTGTTGGTTATTGACCGGAGAGTCATCCCGGTCATGTCTGCATGTCTCCCGAACCCGTAGGGTCTACACACTTAAGGTTCGGTGACGCTAGGGTTATAGAGATATTAGTATGCGGTAACCCGAAAGTTGTTTGGAGTCCCGGATGAGATCCCGGATGTCAAGAGGAGTTCCGGAATGGTCCGGAGGTAAAGAATTATATATAGGAAGTGCTATTTCGGCCATCGGGACAAGTTTCGGGGTCACCGGTATTGTACCGGGACCACCGGAAGGGTCCCGGGGGTCCACCGGGTGGGGCCACCTGCCCCGGAGGGCCACATGGGCTGTAGGGGGTGCGCCTTGGCCTACATGGGCCAAGGGCACCAGCCCCAAGAGGCCCATGCGCCAAGATAAGAGGGAAAGGAAGAGTCCTAAAGGGGGAAGGCACCTCCGAGGTGCCTTGGGAGGAGGGACTCCTCCCCTGGCTGCACCCTTCCTTGGAGGAAGGGCCAAGGCTGCGCCTCCCCCCTCTCCCTTGGCCCTATATATAGTGGGGGGAAGGGAGGGCAACCATACCTGAGCCCTGGCGCCTCCCTCTCCCTCCCATGACCATCTCCCTCCTCCCGCGACGCTTGGCGAAGCCCTGTTGGAATCCCGCTGCTTCCACCACCACGCCGTCGTGCTGCTGGATCTCCATCAACCTCTCCTCCCCCCTTGCTGGATCAAGAAGTAGGAGACGTCGCTGCTCCGTACGTGTGTTGAACGCGGAGGTGCCGTCCGTTCGGCGCTAGGATCATCGGTGATTTGGATCACGACGAGTACGACTCCATCAACCCCGTTCTCTTGAACGCTTCCGCGCGCGATCTACAAGGGTATGTAGATCCACTCCTCCCTCGTTGCTAGATGACTCCATAGATAGATCTTGGTGACACGTAGGAAAATTTTGAATTATTGCTACGTTACCCAACAGTGGTATGAGAGCTAGGTCTATGCGTAGTTTCTATGCACGAGTAGAACACAAAGTAGTTGTGGGCGTTGATTTTGTTCAATATGCTTACCGTTACTAGTCCAATCTTGATTCGGCGGCATTGTGGGATGAAGCGGCCCGGACCGACCTTACACGTACTCTTACGTGAGATGGTTCCACCGACTGACATGCACTAGTTGCATAAGGTGGCTAGCGGGTGTCTGTCTCTCCCACTTTAGTCGGATCGGATTCGATGAAAAGGGTCCTTATGAAGGGTAAATAGCAATTGGCATATCACGTTGTGGTTTTGCGTAGGTAAGAAACGTTCTTGCTAGAAACCCATAGCAGCCACGTAAAACATGCAACAACAATTAGAGGACGTCTAACTTGTTTTTGCAGGGTATGCTATGTGATGTGATATGGCCAAAAGGATGTGATGAATGATATATGTGATGTATGAGATTGATCATGTTCTTGTAATAGGAATCACGACTTGCATGTCGATGAGTATGACAACCGGCAGGAGCCATAGGAGTTGTCTTAATTTATTTATGACCTGCGTGTCAACATAAACGTCATGTAATTACTTTACTTTATTGCTAACCGTTAGCTGAGTAGTAGAAGTAATAGTTAGCGAGACAACTTCATGAAGACACGATGATGGAGATCATGATGATGGAGATCATGGTGTCATGCCGGTGACGATGATGATCATGGAGCCCCGAAGATGGAGATCAAAGAGCAAATGATGATGGCCATATCATGTCACTATTTGATTGCATGTGATGTTTATCATGTTTATGCATCTTATCTCTCTCTAGAACGACGGTAGTAAATAAGATGATCCCTCATAATAATTTCAAGAAAGTGTTCCCCCTAACTGTGCACCGTTGCGACAGTTCGTTGTTTCGAAGCACCACGTGATGATCGGGTGTTAGATTCTAACGTTCACATACAACGGGTGTAAGACAGATTTACACACGCGAAACACTTAGGTTGACTTGACGAGCCTAGCATGTACAGACATGGCCTCGGAACACAAGAGACCGAAAGGTCGAGCATGAGTCGTATGAGATACGATCAACATGAAGATGTTCACCGATGATGACTAGTCCGTCTCACGTGATGATCGGACACGGCCTAGTTGACTCGGATCATGTAATCACTTAGATGACTAGAGGGATGTCTATCTGAGTGGGAGTTCATAGATGAACTTAATTATCCTGAACATAGTCAAAAGGTTATGCAAATTATGTCGTAGCTCGCGCTTTGTTCTACTGTTTTAGATATGTTCCTAGAGAAAATTTAGTTGAAAGTTGATAGTAGCAATTATGCGGACTAGGTCCGTAAACCGAGGATTGTCCTCATTGCTTCATAGAAGGCTTATGTCCTTAATGCACCGCTCAGTGTGCTGAACCTCGAACGTCGTCTGTGGATGTTGCGAACATCTGACATACACGTTTTGATAACTACATGATAGTTCAGTTAAACGGTTTAGAGTTGAGGCACCAAAGACGTTTTTGAAACTCGCAGAACATATGAGATGTTCGGGACTGAAATTGGAATTTCGGCTCGTGCCCACGTCAAGAGATATAAGACCTCCGACGATTTTCTTAGCCTGCAAACTAAGGGAGAAAAGCTCAATTGTTGAGCTTGTGCTCAGATTGTCTGAGTACAACAATCTTGAATCGAGTGGGAGTTGATCTTCCAGATGAGATAGTGATGTTTCTCCGAAGTCATTACCACCAAGCTGCTAGAGCTTCGTGATGAACTATAATATATCAGGGACATATATGATGATCCTTGAGATATTCGCGATGTTTGACACCACAAAAGTAGAAATCAAGAAGGAGCATCAATTTTGATGGTTGGTGAAACCACTAGTTTCAAGAAGGGCAAGGGCAAAAGGGATACTTCATGAAACGGCAAATCAGCTGCTGCTCTAGTGAAGAAACCCAAGGTTGAACCCAAACCCGAGACTAAGTGCTTCTGTAATAAGGGGAACAGCCACTGGAGCAGAATTACCCTAGATACTTGGTAGATGAGAAGGCTGGCAAGGTCGATAGAAGTATATTGGATATACATTGTGTTGATGTGTACTTTACTAGTACTCCTAGTAGCACCAGGGTATTAGATACCGGTTCGGTTGCTAAGTGTTAGTAACTCGAAACAAAAGGCTACGGAATAAACGGAGACTAGCTAAAGGTGAGCTGACGATATGTGTTGGAAGTGTTTCCAGGGTTGATATGATCAAGCATCGCACGCTCCCTCTACCATCGAGATTGGTATTAAAACCTAAATAATTGTTATTTGGTGTTTGCGTTGAGCATAGACATGATTGGATTATGTCTATCGCAATACGGTTATTCATTTAAAGAGAATAATGGTTACTCTGTTTATTTGAATAATACCTTCAATGGTCTTACACCTAAAATGAATGGTTTATTGAATCTCGATCGTAGTGATACACATGTTCATGCCAAAAGATATAAGATAGTAATTAGATAGTACCACCTACTTGTGGCACTGCCACGTAAGTCATATCGGTATAAAACGCATGAAGAAGCTCCATGTTGATGGATCTTTGGACTCACTCGTTTTTGAAAAGTTTGAGACATGCGAACCATGTCTATTGGTGTAGTATGCATGAAGAAACTCCATGCAAATGGACTCGTTTGGACTCACTTGATTTTGAATCACTTGAGACATGCAAATCATACCACATGGGCAAGATGACTGAAAGCCTCGTTTTCAGTAAAATGGAACTAGAAAGCAACTTGTTGGAAGTAATACATTTTGATGTGTGCAGTCCAATGAGTGCTGAGGTGTAGTGGATATCGTTATGTTCTTACTTCACAGATGATTTGAGTAGATGTTGAGTATATTTACTTGATGAATCACGAGTCTGAATTATTGAAAGGTTCAAGTAATTTCAGGGTGAAGTTGAAAGATCGTCGTGACAAGAGGATAAAATATCTATGATATGATCATAGAGATGAATATCTGAATTACGAGTTTGGCACAGAATTAAGACATTGTGGAAATTGTTTCACAACTAATACAGCCTGGAACACCATAGTGTGATGGTGTGTCCGAACATCATAACTGCACCCTATTAGATATGATGCATACCATGATGTCTCTTATCGAATTACCACGATAGTTTATGGGTTAGGCATTAGAGACAACCACATTCACTTTAAATAGGGACCACGTAATTCTGATGAGATGACACCGTATGAACTATGGTTTAGAGAAACCTAAGCTGTCATTTCTTAAAAGTTTGGGGCTGCGACGCTTATGCGAAAAAGTTTCAGGCTGATAAGCTCGAACCCAAAGCGGATAAATGATCTTCATAGGACACCCAAAACAGTTGGGTATACCTCCTGTCTCAGATCCGAAAGCAATAAGGGATTGTTTCTAGAATCGGGTCCTTTCTCGAGGAAAAGTTTCTCTCGAAAGAATTGAGTGGGAGGATGGTGGAGACTTGATGAGGTTATTGAACCGTCTCTTCAACTAGTGTGTGGCAGGGCACAGGAGTTGTTCCTGTGGCACCTACACCAATTGAAGTGGAAGCTTATGATAGTGATCATGAAACTTCAGATCAAGTCACTACCAAACCTCGTGGGATGACAAGGATGCGTACTACTTCAGAGTGGTACGTAATCCTGTCTTGGAAGTCATGTTGCTAGACAACAATGAACCTACGAGCTATGGAGAAGCGATGGTGGGCCCGGATTCCGATGGCTCGAGGCCATAAAATCCGAGAGAGGATCCATGTATGAAAACAAAGTGTAGACTTTGGCAGAACAACTCGATGGTCGTGAGGCTGTTGAGTACATATGGATTTTAAAAGGAAGACGGACAATGATGGTAAGTATCACCATTAAGAAAGCTCGACTTGTCATTAAGATGTTTCCCGACAAGTTCAAGGAGTTGACTATGATGAGACTTTCTCACACGTAGCGATGCTAAGAGTCTGTTGGAATTATATTAGCGATTACTGCATTATTTATGAAATCTTGCAGATAGGATGTCAAAACATTGTTTCCTCGACGATTTTCTTGAGGAAAGGTTGTATGTGATACAACCGGAAGGTTTTGTCAATCCTGAAAGATGCTAATAAGTATGCAAAGCTCCAGCAATCCTTCTAAGGACTGGAGTAAGCATCTCGGAGTTGGAATGTATGCTTTGATGAGATGATCAAAGATTTTGGGTGTATACAAAGTTTATGAGAAACTTGTATTTCCAAAGAAGTGAGTGGGAGCACTATAGAATTTCTGATGAGATATATGTTGTTGACATATTGTTGATCAGAAATGACGTAGAATTTCTGGAAAGCATATAGGGTTATTTGGAAAGTGTTTTTCAATGGAAAGCCTGATTGGGGCTA